>NC_041360.1:0-175778 GCF_900634415.1 Cottoperca gobio
GTGAGGACAGTGAGGACAGTGTGAATAGAGTAGAAAGATGAGACCGCGTGAGGACAGCGTGAGTAGGAAATCGTGAGGACAGCTTGATGACAGAGTGAAGAGGATACATGTGGACAGAGGGACAAGGATGACAGTGTGAGGACACGTGTAAGGGACAGATGTTGAAGAACAGTTAGGACAGGTGAGCACAGTGTGAGTACAGCAGTGAGACCATGAGTACAGTGTGAGTAACAGAGTGAGGACAGCATGAGTACAGTGTGAGTACAGAGTGGAGGACAGTGTGAGGACAGTGGTGAGGACAATGTGAGGACAGATTAGAACACATAGCGTGAGGGACAGTATGAGGACAGAGTGGGAAAGCGTGAGGACAGTGTGAAGGACAGCGTGAGGACAGCGTGAAGACAGTATGAGTACAACGCGTGAGGACAGCATTGAGGACAATAAGGACAGTGGGAGGACAGGTGTGAGGACCAGTGTTGAAGGAAGTGAGTGAAGAGGCAGGGACTGGTGAGGACATTTGTGATGCCGATGAGAGTGAGGACAGAGTGAGGACAAGTGTGAGGGAAGTGTGAGGACAGATTAAACACAGCGTGAGGACAGTATGAGGACAGAGTGGAGGAAAGCGTTTGAGGACAGCGTGGAGGGACAGTGTGAGGGACAGGGACAGAGTGAGGACAGGCGTGGAGGACAGCGGAAGACAGTATGAGTACAGGTTGAGGACGATTGAGGACAGTAAGGACAGTGTGAGGACAGTGTGAGGACAGTGTGAGGAAGAGTGAGGACAGTGTGAGGACAGTGTGACGATAGAGTGAGGACAGACGTGAGGACAGTGTGAGGACAGGTGTGAGGACAGTGTGAGGACAGATTAAACACAGCGTGAGGACAGTATGAGGACAGAGTGAGGAAAGCGTGAGGACAGTGTGAGGACAGCGTGAGGACAGCGTGAGAACAGCGTGAAGACAGTATGAGTACAGCGTGAGGACAGATTAAGGACAGTAAGGACAGTGTGAGGACAGTGTGAGGACAGTGTGAGGAGAAAGAGGAAAGTGTGAGTACAGAGTGAGGACAGTGTGAGGACAGTGTGAGGATAGTGTGAAGACATTGTTAGGATAGAGTGAGGACAGTTTAAAGACAGTGTGAGGACAGCGTGAGGACAGTATGAGGACACTATGAGTTTGAGAGTGAGGACAGCGTGAGGACATAGTGAGGACAGTGTGAGTACAAGTGAGAACAGCGTGAGGACAGTGTGAGTACAGAGTGAGGACAGCGTGAGGACAGCGTGAGGATAGCGTGAGGACAGTGTGAGGATAGTGTGAAAACATTGTGAGGATAGAGTGAGGACAGTTTGAGGACAGATTGAAGACAGTGTTAGGACAGTGTGAGTACAGAGTGAGAACAGCATGAGTACAGTGTGAGTACAGAGTGAGGACAGTGTGAGGACAGTGTGAGGACAGTGTGAGGACAGATTAAACACAGCGTGAGGACAGTATGAGGACAGAGTGAGGAAAGCGTGAGGACAGCGTGAGGACAGTGTGAGGACATCGTGAGGACAGCGTGAGGACAGCGTGAAGACAGTATGAGTACAGCGTGAGGACAGATTGAGGACAGTAAGGACAGTGTGAGGACAGTGTGAGGACAGTGTGAGGAAGAGTGAGAAAGGTGTGAGTACAGAGTGAGGACAGCGTGAGGACAGCGTGAGGACAGATTGAGGACAGTGTGAGGACAGCGTGAGGACAGTTTGAGGACAGTGTGAGGACAGTGTGAGGATAGAGTAAGGACAGCGTGAGGACAGATTGAAGACAGAGTGAGGACAGTGTGAGGAAAGATTGAGGAAAGATTGAGGAAAGTGTGAGTACAGAGTGAGGACAGCGTGAGGAAAGATTGAGGACAGCGTGAGTACAGAGTGAGGACAGCGTGAGGACAGTGTGAGGATAGCGTGAGGACAGTGTGAGGATAGTGTGAGGACATTGTGAGGATACAGTGAGGACAGTTTGAGGACAGATTGAAGACAGCGTGAGGACAGAGTGAGTACAGCGTGAGGACAGTGTGAGGACAGTGTGAGGATAGAGTGAGGACAGTGTGAGGATAGAGTGAGGACAGTATAAGGACAGCGTGAGGACAGCGTGAGGACAGTATGAGGACAGCGTGAGGACAGCGTGAGGACATAGTGAGGACAGCGTGAGGAAAGTGTGAGGATAGCATGAGGACAGTGTGAGGACAGTGTGAGGATAGAGTGAGGATAGAGTGAGGACAGTATGAGGACAGCGTGAGGACAGCGTGAGGACAGCGTGAGGAAAGATTGAGGACAGCGTGAGGACAGATTGAGGACAGCGTGAGGACAGTGTGAGGACAGTGTGAGGATAGAGTGAGGACAGTATGAGGACAGCGTGAGGACAGTGTGAGGAAAGCGTATGGACAGCGTGAGGACAGTATGAGGACAGAGTGAGGACAGCGTGAGGACATAGTGAGGACAGCGTGAGGACAAATTGAAGACAGCATAATGACAGTGTGAGTACAGAGTGAGGACAGCGTGAGGACAGTGTGAGGATAGCATGAGGACAGCGTGAGGACAGATTGAGGACAGCGTGAGGACAGTGTGAGGACAGTATGAGGACAGCGTGAGGACAGCGTGAGGACAGCGTGAGGACAGTATGAGGACAGAGTGAGGACAGCGTGAGGACATAGTGAGGACAGCGTGAGGACAGATTGAAGACAGCGTGATGACAGTGTGAGTACAGAGTGAGGACAGCGTGAGGACAGTGTGAGGATAGCGTGAGGACAGTGTGAGGATAGTGTGAAGACATTGTGAGGATAGAGTGAGGACAGTTTGAAGACAGTGTGAGGACAGAGTTAGGACAGAGTGAGGACAGTATGAGTACAGAGTGAGGACAGCGTGAGGACAGCGTGAGGACAGCGTGAGGACAGATTAAAGAGAGCGTGAGGACAGTATGAGTACAGAGTGAGGAAAGCGTGAGGACAAAGTGAGGCCAGCGTGAGGACAGTGTGAGGACAGCGTGAAGACAGAGTGAGGACAGCGTGAGGACAGCGTGAGAACAGAGTAAGGACAGTGTGACGACAGCTTAAGGACAGTGTGAGGACAGATTGAAGAAAGTGTGAGGACAGATTGAGGACAGTGTGAGGACAGTATGAGGACAGCGTGTGGACAGCGTGAGGACAGCGTGAGGACAGCATCAGGACAGCGTGAGGAAAGATTGAAGACAGCGTTTGGACAGTGTGTGTACAGAGTGAGTACAGAGTGTGGAAAGTGTGATGACAGCATGAGGAAAGCGTGAGGACAGATTGAAGACAGCGTGAGGACAGTTTGTCGATAGAGTGAGGACAGAGTGAGGACAGTGTGAGGACAGTGTGAGGACAGTGTGAGGACAGTGTGAGGACAGATTAAACACAGCGTGAGGACAGTATGAGGACAGAGTGAGGAAAGCGTGAGGACAGCGTGAGGACAGTGTGAGGACAGCGTGAGTACAGCGTGAGTACAGCGTGAAGACAGTATGAGTACAGCGTGAGGACAGATTAAGGACAGTAAGGACAGTGTGAGGACAGTGTGAGGACAGTGTGAGGAAGAGTGAGGAAAGTGTGAGTACAGAGTGAGGACAGCGTGAGGACAGTTTGAGGACAGTGTGAGTACAGTGTGAGGATAGAGTGAGGACAGCGTGAGGACAGCGTGAGGACAGATTGAAGACAGCGTGAGAACAGTGTGAGGAAAGAGTGAGGAAAGTGTGAGTACAGAGTGAGGACAGCGTGAGGAAAGATTGAGGACAGCGTGAGGACAGATTGAGGACAGCGTGAGGACACTGTGAGGACAGTGTGAGGATAGAGTGAGGACAGTATGAGGACAGCGTGAGGACAGCGTGAGGAAAGCGTGAGGAAAGCGTGAGGACAGTATGAGGACAGAGTGAGGACAGCGTGAGCACATAGTGAGGACAGCTTGAGGACAGAGTGAGGACAGCGTGAGGATAGCGTGAGGACAGTGTGAGGATAGTGTGAAGACATTGTGAGGATAGAGTGAGGACAGTTTGAGGACAGATTGAAGACAGTGTTAGGACAGTGTGAGTACAGAGTGAGAACAGCATGAGTACAGTGTGAGTACAGAGTGAGGACAGTGTGAGGACAGTGTGAGGACAGTGTTTGGACAGATTAAACACAGCGTGAGGACAGTATGAGGACAGAGTGAGGAAAGCGTGAGGACAGCGTGAGGACAGCGTGAGGACAGCGTGAGGACAGCGTGAAGACAGTATGAGTACAGCGTGAGGACAGATTGAGGACAAGAAGGAAAGTGTGAGGACAGTGTGAGGACAGTGTGAGGAAGAGTGAGGAAAGTGTGAGTACAGAGTGAGGACAGCGTGAGGACAGCGTGAGGACAGATTGAGGACAGTGTGAGGACAGCGCGAGGACAGTTTGAGGACAGTGTGAGGACAGTGTGAGGATAGAGTGAGGACAGCGTGAGGACAGCGTGAGGACAGATTGAAGACAGCGTGAGAACAGTGTGAGGAAAGAGTGAGGAAAGTGTGAGTACAGAGTGAGGACAGCGTGAGGAAAGATTGAGGACAGCGTGAGGAGAGATTGAGGACAGCGTGAGGACAGTGTGAGGACAGCGTGAGGATAGAGTGAGGACAGTATGAGGACAGCGTGAGGACAGAGTGAGGAAAGAGTGAGGACAGCGTGAGGACAGTATGAGGACAGAGTGAGGACAGCGTGAGGACATAGTGAGGACAGCGTGAGGACAGATTGAAGATAGCGTGATGACAGTGTGAGTACATAGTGAGGACATCGTGAGGACAGATTGAAGACAGCGTGATGACAGTGTGAGTACAGAGTGAGGACAGTGTGAGGACAGTGTGAGGACAGTGTGAGATTAGTGTGAAGACATTGTGAGGATAGAGTGAGGACAGTTTGAAGACAGTGTGAGGACAGCGTGAGGACAGAGTGAGGACAGTATGAGTACAGAGTGAGGACAGCGTTAGGACAGCGTGAGGACTGCTTGAGGACAGTATGAGGACAGCGTGAGGACAGCGTGAGGACAGCGTGAGGACAGTATGAGGACAGAGTGAGGAAAGTGTGAGTACAGAGTGAGGACAGCGTGAGGAAAGATTGAGGACAGCGTGAGGACAGCGCGAGGACAGTTTGAGGACAGTGTGAGGACAGTGTGAGGATAGAGTGAGGACAGCGTGAGGACAGCGTGAGGACAGATTGAAGACAGCGTGAGAACAGTGTGAGGAAAGATTGAGGACAGCGTGAGGAGAGATTGAGGACAGCGTGAGGACAGTGTGAGGAAAGCGTGAGGATAGAGTGAGGACAGTATGAGGACAGCGTGAGGACAGCGTGAGGAAAGAGTGAGGACAGCGTGAGGACAGCGTGAGGACAGATTAAAGAGAGCGTGAGGACAGTATGAGTACAGAGTGAGGAAAGCGTGAGGACAAAGTGAGGCCAGCGTGAGGACAGTGTGAGGACAGAGTGAGGAAAGAATGAGGACATAGTGAGGACAGCGTGAGGACAGTGTGAGGACAGCGTGAGGACAGCGTGAGGACAGATTAAAGAGAGCGTGAGGACAGTATGAGTACAGAGTGAGGAAAGCGTGAGGACAAAGTGAGGCCAGCGTGAGGACAGTGTGAGGACAGCGTGAAGACAGAGTGAGGACAGCGTGAGGACAGCGTGAGAACAGAGTAAGGACAGTGTGACGACAGCTTAAGGACAGTGTGAGGACAGATTGAAGAAAGTGTGAGGACAGATTGAGGACAGTGTGAGGACAGTATGAGGACAGCGTGTGGACAGCGTGAGGACAGCGTGAGGACAGCATAAGTACAGCGTGAGGAAAGATTGAAGACAGCGTTTGGACAGTGTGTGTACAGAGTGAGGACAGCATGAGGACAGAGTGAGTACAGAGTGAGGACAGTGTGAGGACAGCGTGTGGACAGCGTGAGGACAGCATCAGGACAGCGTGAGGACAGAGTGAGGACAGTATGAGTACAGAGTGAGGACAGCGTTAGGACAGCGTGAGGACTGCTTGAGGACAGTATGAGGACAGCGTGAGGACAGCGTGAGGACAGCGTGAGGACAGTATGAGGACAGAGTGAGGAAAGTGTGAGTACAGAGTGAGGACAGCGTGAGGAAAGATTGAGGACAGCATGAGGACAGTGTGAGGACAGTGTGAGGATAGAGTTAGGACAGTATGAGGACAGCGTGAGAACAGCGTGAGGACAGCATGAGGACAGAGTGAGTACAGAGTGAGGACAGTGTGAGGACAGCGTGAGGATAGAGTGTGGAAAGTGTGATGACAGCATGAGGACAGCGTGAGGACAGTGTGAGGATAGAGTGAGGACAGAGTGAGGACAGTGTGAGGACAGTGTGAGGACAGATTAAACACAGCGTGAGGACAGTATGAGGACAGAGTGAGGAAAGCATGAGGACATAGTGAGGACAGCGTGAGGACAGTGTGAGGACAGCGTGAAGACAGAATGAGGACAGCGTGAGGACAGCGTGAGGACAGCGTGAGGACAGATTAAAGAGAGCGTGAGGACAGTATGAGTACAGAGTGAGGAAAGCGTGAGGACAAAGTGAGGCCAGCGTGAGGACAGTGTGAGGACAGAGTGAGGACAGCGTGAGGACAGCGTGAGAACAGAGTAAGGACAGTGTGACGACAGCTTAAGGACAGTGTGAGGACAGATTGAAGAAAGTGTGAGGACAGATTGAAGACAGTGTGAGGACAGTATGAGGACAGCGTGTGGACAGCGTGAGGACAGCGTGAGGACAGCATCAGGACAGCGTGAGGAAAGATTGAAGACAGCGTTTGGACAGTGTGTGTACAGAGTGAGGACAGCATGAGGACAGAGTGAGTACAGAGTGAGGACAGTGTGAGGACAGCGTGTGGACAGCGTGAGGACAGCATCAGGACAGCGTGAGGACAGAGTGAGGACAGTATGAGTACAGAGTGAGGACAGCGTTAGGACAGCGTGAGGACTGCTTGAGGACAGTATGAGGACAGCGTGAGGACAGCGTGAGGACAGCGTGAGGACAGTATGAGGACAGAGTGAGGAAAGTGTGAGTACAGAGTGAGGACAGCGTGAGGAAAGATTGAGGACAGCATGAGGACAGTGTGAGGACAGTGTGAGGATAGAGTTAGGACAGTATGAGGACAGCGTGAGAACAGCGTGAGGACAGCATGAGGACAGAGTGAGTACAGAGTGAGGACAGTGTGAGGACAGCGTGAGGATAGAGTGTGGAAAGTGTGATGACAGCATGAGGACAGCGTGAGGACAGTGTGAGGATAGAGTGAGGACAGAGTGAGGACAGTGTGAGGACAGTGTGAGGACAGATTAAACACAGCGTGAGGACAGTATGAGGACAGAGTGAGGAAAGCATGAGGACATAGTGAGGACAGCGTGAGGACAGTGTGAGGACAGCGTGAAGACAGAATGAGGACAGCATGAGAACAGTGTGAGGATAGAGTGAGGACAGCGTGAGGACAGTATGAGGACAGAGTGAGGACAGCGTGAGGACATAGTGAGGACAGTGTGACGAAGAGTGAGGAAAGTGTGAGTACAGAGTGAGGACAGCGTGAGGACAGTGTTAGGACAGATTGAGGACAGTGTGAGGACAGCGTGAGGACGGTGTGAGGACAGTGTGAGGACAGCATGAGGACAGATTGAAGACAGCCTGAGGACAGTGTGAGGAAAGAGTGAGGACAGCGTGAGGACAGTATGAGGACAGAGTGAGGACAGCGTGAGGACATAGTGAGGAAAGTATGAGTACAGAGTGAGGACAGCGTGAGGACATAATGAGGACATAGTGAGGACATAGTGAGTACAAAGTGAGAACAGCGTGAGGACAGTGTGAGTACAGAGTGAGGACAGCGTGAGGACAGTGTGAGGATAGTGTGAAGACATTGTGAGGATAGAGTGAGGACAGTTTGAGGACAGATTGAAGACAGTGTTAGGACAGTGTGAGTACAGAGTGAGAACAGCGTGAGTACAGTGTGAGTACAGAGTGAGGACAGCGTGAGGACAGTGTGAGGATAGCGTGAGGACAGTGTGAGGATACAGTGAGGACAGTTTGAGGACAGATTGAAGACAGCGTGAGGACAGAGTGAGTACAGCATGGGAACAGAATGAGTACAGAGTGAGGACAGAGTGAAGACAGAGTGAGGAGAGCATGAGGACAGCGTGAGGACAGAGTGAGTACAGCATGGGAACAGAATGAGTACAGAGTGAGGACAGAGTGAAGACAGAGTGAGGAGAGCATGAGGACAGCGTGAGGACAGTGTGAGGACAGTGTGAGGACAGCGTGAGGACATTGTGAGGACAGTGTGAGGACAGATTGAAGACAGCGTGAGAACAGAATGAGTACAGAGTGAGGAAAGTGTGAGGACAGTGTGAGGACAGAATGAGTACAGAGTGAGAACAGCATGAGGACAGAGTGAGGACAGAGTGAGGACAGCGTGAGGACAGCGTGAGGACAGCGTGAAGACAGTGTGAGGACAGATTGAAGACAGATTGAAGACAGAATGAGTACAGAGTGAGGTTAGTATGAGGACAGAGTGAGGACAGCATGGGGACAGTGTGAGGACAGTGTGAGGACAGTGTGAGGATAGAGTGAGGACAGTGTGAGGACGGTATAAGTACTGACCCAGCCCAACTCTGCTTAGCTTCCGAGATCGGATAAGATCGGGCGTTTTCAGTGTGGTATGGCCGTTATCTGAAATAGAGCATATACACTTGCTGTTTATAGAAGGTAAAACACAATGAATTGTATTTTCTTCATATACGCGGATAGTTCTATTCATGTCTTCATTTTGCTAATTAAGAAGGAAACAAAATGCTTACAGCACCGGGTATTCCCAGGCGGTCACCCATCCAAGTACTGACCCAGCCCAACTCTGCTTAGCTTCCGAGATCGGGCATTTTCTTTTTGTCCTATTTCTTTTTTTATTATGAAAATTGCAATTTTTACATTTTATTTACAATTCCACCTTATATTTCTGGGCACACATATCTTCCCTCAAAAACACCACATACATTTTTTAAAATTTAAATAAATTAACACTCAACCACCAGCAATCCCATATTATATAACCCAATAAGCACATTTACAAATTCAAACAACTAAAACACAACGAGTATTTAAATCATTGTCTCTGTCCCCTTATTTACATTATCAATCTACTGTCCCTTGTTTATACCTTAACCCCACATTTTTTTCTTATTTTTTTTTTCACCCACTCAACCATTCAATTTTTCTCTTTAACCTTACATGTATCTTTATCAACAATTGCTTTTTCAAAGGCTCCCATCCTCAGATTGAGTACATTTCTCTCCCATCTCCGCTCCTTTTTAAAAAAAGAAATTTTTCTTGATTACACCCTTCTTATGGGCTATCCTCTTCTTCCGGACCTTCTCCGTGGATAGACCACTGGGCTCACTCTCCTTCACACTCCCGCCACCGCTTCCTCCTCTGCTCCTGCCACCACCTCCATCTTGTCCTCGAATAGACCGCTGGGCTCACTCTCCTTCATGCTCCCAGACACCGCTTCCTCCTCTGCTCCTGCCACCACCTCCATCTTGTCCTCATCAGTCCTGTTCCCATCTTCGTCCTTAGCTTCCTCATGGTCTCCATCATCCCGCTCCTCCTCCACCTCTGACACGTCCGAATAGCGCCTCACACCTCTGCATACCTCCGTCTTTTCCTTCCTCACCTCCTTCGGACCCTCCACCGCCATCTCCTTGGACAGACCGCTGGGCTTGCTCTCCTTCTCGCCCCCAGCCACCTCATCCTCTGCTGCTCCTGCCACCTCCTCCATCTCGCCGTCTCCACCTACTTCCTCCTCTTCTCCTCCTCCCTTCGCCTCCTCCTCCACGCTCTCCTCCTTCTCCGCTCCTCTCACACACTCCTGGGCAAAATGTCCCATCTCCCCACACCTGTAGCACTTCAGCTCCGGGCATTCCCTGTAAATATGCCCCGGCTTGATGCACAGACAGCACACTCTCTCCTGCCGGTCATGTATCACCCTGAAATGTTCTATCCCCTCAATTGTGTGGAAGTGTGTAGAGTATGGCAGTGACCTCACCTCTTCTGTGAATTTTACTCTCAAGAATCGAGTGCCGTCCACCACATCTGTTCCAGGCCACACTCTTCTTTTTATCCCCGATGCTGCTCCAACTCCCCACTCCCCGGTCAATTATTTGATCATCTGTTATATACACAGGCAGGTTAAAAAAAGAGACAACCATCTCATCACTGTTCATCTCCTTACATGGGTAAGAAGATTGTAGTCTCTCCAACTTTAAATCAATCAATCAGTGTCTTTTTTCCCTCCACAGTCTCCATTGTCACCTCCAGCCTGTTCTCTCCTCTCACTCTGCACCTCAGCACTACTCCACACTCCCGCTTAACTGCCTTCAGCACGTCCATTATTGTCTTCTTCTCTCCACCTTCCACCACCACCATCACCGTCAAACTTTTGCTTTATTTAGCCCATTCACTTCCTTGTCCACTCGGCATCACTTTGTCCTGTCCGTTCCTGTTGTCTTCAGCCATTGTGATCCTTCCGTAAAATTAAACAAATAAACAATCCTCCCCTACTACCCTAAAATAGTAGGGGGCCAGATCATATAAAAGAAAAACTATCCAGCAGCAACCGAAAAGAAAAGAAATTCTCAGTCTGTTGCAAATGTTCAAACAAACAAAACCTGCTCAATGCTCCTTCTCCTCCACCTTCCAACTCTCAGCTCGTTAGTCACAACTCACCACACTTGTGTTCAGTGTGGTATGGCCGTAATCTGAAATAGAGCATATACACTTGCTGTTTATAGAAGGTAAAACACAATGAATTGTTTTTTCTTAATATACATGGACAGTTCTATTCATGTCTTCATTTTGCTAATTAAGAAGGAAACAAAATGCTTACAGCACCGGGTATACCCAGGCGGTCTCCCATCCCAGTACTGACCCAGCCCAACTCTTCTTAGCTTCCTAGATCAGATGAGATCGGGCGTTGTCAGTGTGGTATGGCCATAATCTGAAATAGAGCATATACACTTGCTGTTTATAGAAAGTAAAACACAATGAATTGTCTTTTCTTAATATTGTGAAGTAAATTACTCCTGAGTGTATTAATCCACACTTGAAAGACTATCATATGTATTTGTCTACCTCAATCAATGAATGTATTTCTGCACTATGAATGTATTTAGCCATATGTTTTACGAGCCTTTGGACACACTTGAGCGGAGCCGTCAGACAGGAACCTGGGGTTCTTTGAGCCATTCAGTCTGTGGAAACGGCGATGCGAATTGTGTCCTCAGCTGAGAGTATTTTCTATGTTTGACTTATCACGTTAATAAATATATCGATTTAACTAGAAGATTGCTGTTTTGATTCGACATTCAAGCTCCGAGTTCTTCAACTTTTCCCACCATTAATTGGTGCCCCGTGTGAGGTATTCATTGCACGTGCACACAAGATCAGGTGAGAGTGAACACCGGTTAAATCAAATATTCACTGCAGGTAGATTAGGAAAATTTATTAATGAATGCCAGCAACAATGTTCGACGGTCATAGCTAATACAACTGCTGTTAAACGATAAAAAGCAATCTTGAATGTTGAAATACATGTGATAAGAGCAAGCATTGAAGATATTAATTGTGTTTAAAAACCCGTAAGGAACGGTAATTATTAACAAAATCCCACCGTGGGTGTCCAGTAAGGTACTGGATAAAGCTTAAGGAAAGCTTGCATTGATTTAGTTTAATATGAAAATACCTAAGGAAGGTAGCTAAGAAAACTTAGTTGATAAACGATAAGATTAAATGTTAAAAAAGTCCTACGGAAGGCAAATAAGTATAGTTTAATTACAAGACTTACAGGAAGCCTAGCATAGATGCTAGTGTTGTAGCGAAAGGAGAATATTGAATATAAGCCTGAATTACGTGAAGTCGATAACGATCTATTTCATAGTCTCAGTGACGTTATATATCATCTCCTTTGGACAGCATAGTGGTAAAATAAGAATGTTAAGATTTGTTGTATTGTTGTATTGTAGTATTGTTGTTGTGAGTAAAGTGTATCTCAAGCAGGCCTAAGGCGAGGCTACGTTAGTGCTGATATTTAGCTAATGCATTTGAGTTTGTAGAACAGGTGAAAACTGTTCAAACTGACTGGTGGACGGTTGTGAAATCAAAGAGAACCGTAGAGTGTATGTGAAGTAGTTTTAAGTTGGAAAAACGTGAAAGAAGGAGACGTTTTTGTGAAAGGCCTCAGAGATTAGGACCAGCTAACTATGGCCAAGTGATGCTGGGTCGCTAATTCCGCCTACTTGATGCTATGTGGCATGAGAAAGTAAAATTGTGATAAACTAAACCTTGAGTCTTACGCTGAAGCATTTTGGGTGGAAATAGAATGCATAAGTGATGTATTGACAGAGTGATTAAACCAAAGATGCGAGTTTTCTCCAAACTGAAAGGAGAGAAAATTTAGAACAAAGAAACCTCCATTTTCTATCCTTCTTCATCCGGTGGGAATTCAACAAAAAAAACCACATCCGGTTGATAGCTAAATGCCTCTGGTGGACAAAATTGAGACTACAGCTAAAATTTCATAAAAACTTTCCAAAATTTAAACACCTCCACCTGTAGGACGGCAATTAAAGTGCACCTAAATTTAAAAATCGTGCACCAGCAGACAAATTGATAAATTACAATTCAAAATCCAATTGAAATTCAAGGATAGATTAGATGGACTTTTGAATTAAGACATTCTTGATTAATTTTTCTCTAATATTGATTGACCAATTGAACATTTATTTTTTCATTAAAATTCTCTGTTCATTATTTTTTATTACAATTTTTATATCTTTTGATTAAAAAATATTTTTGCAAATTGACATTTCTGTTTGAAAAATAGAAACATTTTGATTAACATTTTTTCTTATTAACAATTAAACAATTCATAAAAAAATGTTATTGCAATTTTCATTTAGATTTTCAGATTAACATTTTGTTCACTAACATTGATTAATTGAACATTTATTTTGATTAAAACTTCGCTTTCATTTATTTTTAGATAAAAAATTAGAAAACAAAAAGAGCTACTTTGATTAACATTCATTTTATTTTTTGTTTTTGAGCTAAAGTTTGTTTTTGTTGAACCCAATTTTAATATTACAAATTTGTTTTTAGATTAACCCTTTTTAGGAAAACCTGAAAAATTAAAATCTTTGGGTTAAACATTTATGTTTTATCAAATTTTGTTTTGTTTAAACCATTTAAGTTAAAAAAAAATTAGAAATCCGGGATTTAAAAAATAAACAACATTTGTCCTTTAGTGGGATACTGCGTACATCAGTTACAATGGCGGACAAGGGGGACCCAAAACCAGTCAAGACTGTATCCACAGCGGACTTGAAAGTGACAATGTTCAAAAGGCTGGAAGCCTCCACTGAACCTGCTGAAAGAAGGAAAGTCAGAGAGAAGATGGAAGAGCTGCCCCAGCTGTGGCAAACAAGAAGACAAATCTCAGAAGATGACAAGCCAGGTCTTACTGCAAGCCAACGAAGAGCAGTTGTTGACTATGAAAACGGAGAATATCTGCAACATGCTACAGCCTGGGAGAGAGCGGGAAAAAGACGATTCGGCGCCACACATAGGGCATTTCAGAAAGCTGAAAAGAGGAAGGCTCGAGTCATGAGTCTTCTTTTCCATCTTAAATATGTACCACCAACTGCGGGGGGTACAATCTGCGTGGTTAAGGAAGCGGGAGAGACAAAAGACGACAAAAAAGATCAGAAGGTACACATCTCTCAAACTCCTCAGCTCTACCCAGATTTGTCCCAAGTTGCCGCCCCTCCGGCATACTCATCCAATAGCAATCCTTTTCGTTCCACTTCCATTCAAGCACCTGTGTACCAGGTGAGTGGAGGAGTTCTGGAAGTCAAGGAAAGTGAGAGTAGCGCACGTATGGGATCCGTGCTGAAACAACTCACGAAACTCTCAGACAAGGATCAGAGAATGGTGAAACAGAGAATGGTGGAACACAGCATGAACATGAAAGAGAGAGGGTTCCAAAAAGATGTTCTCTCTACCTCAGTTCCAAGCCACTTGCCCCACAGTGTCTTGGAGCCTGCCCAGTCCTTTCAGCCTGCAAAAACACTTCAGCCTGTCCAGTCCTTTTTGCCTGCCCAATCACTATATCATGCCAAGTCACTTCAATATTCCTCTGGAGGTCTGGAGAGCATGACCATGGACAAAGAAGCAAGACAAATGAGTGAAGACAGAAGAAAGGAAATGGGATCACAAGGAATGGCCGAGCTATTGAATAGAACAAACTATCATGACTACGTGGGAAATAGTGGGACACAAGGGATTGGATCAGCAAGGGCGAAGGACTGGGGAGGTCACAACGGCAATGTTGAGAAGGGTGCATCACAAGCTCGAGAATTCCACGGGGATGCAGAAAAAGATCCCAGCAGAGAAAACTTAGGTACAGAAGACGGCCTAACGAAATACACCATATTGGAAGGAAGCATGACAGTGGCTGATGAAGCCTCCATCGCTAGCAGAACCAGAAGACAGAATCAAGTAAGAGGGTTACAGGCCCCCCTCATGGCAACTCAAGGAGGGAACATGATATACCAACCATGGAGTCATCGGGACATGGAGAGTTTGGTGTCCAAACTTCCTCCCCTCAGCGGCGGAGGACAAAAGTGGATTTCGGAATTTGAAAAGTATACTGCAGGAGACCGAGTGTGCGTGGGTGATTTGAGAAGTGTCATCGCCAGACTGGAAGGAAGTCTGAAGGCGAGGGAAATTGACGCTAAAACAGGATGCAGTGGGGCGGTTGATGAACTGTCGTTCAATGCATACAGGAATCTCTACTGGACTGCCCTGAGAGACACCTACCCCACCACTCGCAGCCTGACAGCTTTGTCCAGCCTGAAGAAAGGAACTGAAGAAGACATGCATCTTTTCCTAAAAAGGAGTGAAGGTATCAAATCAAATCAAATCAAATCAAATTTATTTGTATAGCCCAATATCACAAATTATACATTTGTCTCAGTGTGCTTTACAGACTGTACAGGTTACAACATCCTCTGTCCTTAGACCCTCGCATCGCACAAGGAAAAACTTCCTAAAAGAAACCCCAAAATTAAAGGGGAAAAAATGGAAGAAACCTCAGGGAGAGCAACTGAGGAGGGATCCCTCTCCCAGGACGGACAGACGTGCAATAGATGTCGTGTGTACAGGATAAACAACATAGTACAAATACAACATTTGACAGAAATTATGTTGTGTTGGAAAAAAAAAAAAAAAGAAATAGAAAGTTTGGATGAATCCAGGAAAATGTCAATAAGGCTTCCCGGTGTCCAGCAGGACCAGGTCAGCAGGCGCTGTCACGATTCATGATCCTGACGTAAACTTTATCAGTGGCAACCTGCCACATGAGAGACAGACACTCCGGGGATGATACCCCGGATGGTGAGTTAGTAACATACATTTACATAAATGCATACAGATAGAGAGGGAGAAGAAGAGAGGGAGAAGAAGAGAGAGGGAGAGAAGGAAGAGAGCAGGGAGGTGTCCCCCGGCAGTCTAAGCCTATAGCAGCATAACTAGGGGCTGATCCAGGGCAAACCTGAGCCAGCCCTAACTATAAGCTTTATCAAAAAGGAAAGTCTTTAGCCTACTCTTAAATGTGGAGAGTGTGTCTGCCTCCCGAACACAAACTGGAAGCTGGTTCCACTGGAGAGGAGCTTGATAGCTGAAGGCTCTGGCTCCCATTGTACTCTTAGAGACTCTAGGAACCACAAGTAACCCTGCAGTCTGGGAGCGTAATGCTCTAGTTGGTTTATAAGGTACTATGAGATCTTTAAGATATGCTGGAGCCTGACCTTTAATTGATTTGTAAGTCAGGAGAAGGATTTTGAATTCTATTCTGTATTTTACCGGGAGCCAGTGCAGAGCAGCTAATACAGGAGTAATATGATCCCATTTCCTTGTTCTAGTCAATACACGTGCCGCTGCATTTTGGATCAACTGAAGAGTCTTAACCGACTTTTTTGGACAACCTGATAACAATGAGTTGCAGTAATCCAGCCTTGAAGTAACAAATGCATGGACTAGTTTTTCTGCATCATTTTGAGACAGGATGTGTCTTATTTTTGCAATGTTACGTAGATGAAAGAAGGCAGTCCTTGAGATTTGTTTTATGTGGGAGTTAAACGACAGATCTTGATCAAAGATGACGCCAAGATTCCTTACAGTGGTGCTGGAGGCCAAGTTAATGCCATCCAGAGCTTCTATGTCATTAGAAAATGCGTTTCGGAGGCGTTTAGGGCCAAGTATAATAACTTCAGTTTTGTCTGTGTTTAACATCAAAAAGTTGCTAGACATCCAAGTTTTTATGTCCTTAAGGCATGCTTGAAGTTTAGCCAATTGATTGGTTTCATCTGGTTTAATTGATAGATATAATTGGGTATCATCCGCATAACAATGAAAGTTTATAGAGTGGTTCCTTATAATATTGCCCAAAGGAAGCATATATAAGGTGAATAGAATCGGTCCAAGTACAGAACCCTGCGGAACTCCGAGACTGACTTTGGCTGTCATGGAGGATTTATCGTTAACAAGTACAAATTGAGATCGCTCAGATAAATAGGACTTGAACCAGCTTAGTGCGGTTCCTCTTATGCCAACACAATGTTCCAGTCTCTGTAGTAGAATGTCATGATCAACAGTGTCGAAAGCAGCACTGAGGTCTAACAAGACAAGAACAGAGACGAGTCCTTTGTCTGAAGCCAATAGAAGGTCATTGGTAACTTTCACCAGTGCCGTCTCTGTGCTATGATGAACTCTAAATCCAGATTGAAAAACCTCAAATAAACTATTATTATGTAAAAAGTCACACAACTGTTTTGCGACTGCTTTCTCAAGGATTTTAGCGAGAAAGGGAAGGTTAGATATCGGCCTATAGTTGGCTAAAATCTCTGGATCAAGACCAGGCTTTTTAAGAAGTGGTTTTATTACAGCTACTTTAAAGGATTTTGGTACGTAGCCAGATAATAAAGACAGGTTGATCATATTTAATAACGAAGTGTTAATTAAGGGTAAAACTTCTTTAAACAGTTTAGTTGGAATCGGGTCTAAAAGACAGGTTGATGGTTTAGACGATGAGATTGTTGAAGTTAGTTGGTTAAGGTTGATTGGAGTAAAACAGTCTAGATATATTTCAGGAGTTACAGATGTTTTTAAAATTCCAACAGTTGAAGTTAAGTCATTACCAATTGAGGTCAGGAGGAGATTAATTTTGTCTCTAATAATTATAATTTTATCGTTAAAGAAACTCATAAAGTCGTCACTACTGAGAGATATAGGAACAGAAGGCTCTGTAGAGCTGTGGCTCTCTGTCAGCCTGGCTACAGTGCTGAAAAGAAACCTGGGGTTGTTCTTATTTTCTTCTATTAAGGAAGAGTAATAAGCTGCTCTGGCATTACGGAGAGCCTTCTTATACGTTTTAAGATGATCTAACCAGACTAAACGAGATTCTTCCAATTTAGTGGAACGCCATTTACTTTCAAGATTTCTCGACTTTTGTTTTAGTTTGCGGATTTGTAAATTAAGCCATGGAGCTTTCTTTTTCTGTTTTATGATCTTCTTCTTAAGAGGAGCGACAGAGTCGAGTGTTATTCGCAGTGAGGCTGCAGCGCTATCAACAAGATGATTAATTTGGGAGGGACTAAAGTTAGCATTGGAGTCCTCTGTTATATTGATATTGAGTCCTGGTATTGAATCAAGTGCTGATGGAATCACTTCCTTAAATTTAGTCACAGCACTTTCAGATAAACATCGAGCGTAGGATATTTTGCCTACTGGCTTGTAGTCCAGTAACAGGACTTCAAAAGTTATTAAAAAATGGTCTGATAAAAGAGGATTATGTGGACACACTGATAAACTTTCAATTTCAACACCATATCCCAGAACAAGGTCCAGAGTGTGGTTTAAACAGGTATCTGGATAGATAGCACTGGAGAGAGACATGACTCCACCCCAGCAGTCACCATGTTATGGAGAAATGCAGTGATAAAGGCCCTGCCTCCTCGAGTTCGAGAACAACTGGAGGATGTGGTGGGACTAGACACAAAGTCTGATGAGGAATGGAGAGAATACCTTGTACACCACGACCTTAAGAACAGGAAAGCAGAAGGGGAAAAAAACTATGAAGTGAATATGCTTACCAAGAGATTGCTATGGATGCAAGTGGCTGAAAAAGACAGCGAGGCTTCAAGGCTTAAGAGAGAGAAGAGACAAATGGTGATGGGTTCCACAGCTGCAGTGGAATTCGAAGCAGAAGCAGAAGGGCGAGCGCAGCAACAGGCTGCACAGCAGATGAGTGCTCATCCCTATTACCCTACAGGTCAGGTCAGTGCTCCTCCCTATTACACTGCAGCCCAGTTTAGTGCTCCGCCTTACTACCCGCCAGAGCCACCAGAAGAACAATGGAGAGGGGGAAGAAATCGCTACAGAGTCAGAGTACAAGTCCGGTCTACTGTGTGCTTTGCTTGTGGAGATCCCACTCATTGGATCAAAGATTGCCCAAGTCCACAACGTACTCAGGGGTACGGGCCCCCACAGTACATGCAGCGTGAGAGGGGACTCCCTAACAATAGAAGAGGAGGGAGAGGACAAAGAGGTTATGGGAGAGGTGGCGACCCACCAAACATCCATCAACTGCCTCTCTCTGCTTGGGAACCGCCCCAGCAGTGGGATGGCTCCTCCCAATGAGGATGCCCAGAGGATCCAACTGCAGGTGAAGCTATTCCAGCTAAAAACAAACCAATGGTCACCTGTATGATAGAAGGAGAAAAGATGGAGTTGATGGTGGACACAGGAGCTACAGCGTCCTGTCTGACTTCCCTGAAGGGAAAAGTACCACCTCTCTCCTCTAAAACCCTTCGGATACTCGGGAAGATCTGAAGAACAAAAGTATACCGTGCCATTGGTTACTGCAGTTGGTAAACAATCCCTGCTACATCCGTTCCTATATTCCCCAAAATGTCCTGTAAACCTAATGGGCAGAGACCTGCTGGTCAAGACAGGAGCACGAATTCTGTGTTCTTGTGATGGGTTGGTTATATAGTTTCCAGGACAAATACCCCTGCATGGACATTACCAGAATGATCAAAGAATTATGGTAATGGCTGCCAGCCCAAATTGTGAAATGGAAGAGGTCACAACAACAGTGTACTGGAACCAACTGTTGACTGATGAACAAGATGCTCCGGGAGTTCAGAAGACCTACATGGAATGGAAACCCTGGATCAACACTTTGGGTCCATATGGTCCTCCACTTGACCCTCTGCATTGCACCTACAACTACTTACATCAACCAGACGAAGAGTCTGGGAAGAAGAAAAAGACAGAATGAGAGAGCAACTGATGGTCGAAGACATTTATATCGGACCTCAGGGTGTGGCTGCATATTGTGCTCTCAAGAAAGAACAGCAACAATGATATGCACTGTCGACTGAAGCCATGCCACATATCACACTGGCATTGGCAGTAGGAGCTGAAGCAAGATCTTTAGGTCCCATGGTCAAAAAAGCCAGAACAATGAACTGGCTCCCTACCAACATTGCCCGCGTATGGATATCTGACCATGTGGAAAATCACTCATCACAGTATGGATGTTGGCATCTTGGAACAACACGAACTGGAAAGTGATCATGAGAGAGAACACACTAACCATCCTGACACCGAAGAAACCCTAAAGACAATACCGCACTATCTGTGGGCTACTGGAGACTATGATGTAGGTTATGTACCTAATCATCAGGACTCAGTCACTCTGAGACCTGGGCAAATGTCATGTTGGTTGCCTCAGTACAACCTCAAGGAGGAACAGATTGAAGGTATAGGAGCAACAATTAAAGAACAACAAAAGACTTCTAGGTGCAGGAGTAATCAGACCCTCAAACTCCACCTGGAACATTCCTATTTTGCCAGTCCCGAAAGCAGGCAACAAAGGCTGGAGAATGGTTCATGATCTAAGAAGAATCAATTCAGCCACCGTTTCACAACACATCCCTGTACCAGACCCCTATGTGGCGCTACAAAATCTGAACCCTGAACACAAGTACTTCACTGTAATAGACTTTGCAAACGCTTTCTTTTGTTTACCATTGGATCCTGAAGTACAGGACCTGTTTGCATTCACATACAAAGGACAGAGATTCACCTACAACAGAATGCCACAAGGGTACAAAGACAGCCCAGGTTTGTTCAATCAAGCTCTGAAAAGGGATTTAACCATGTTACACCTACCACAGGGTGTAACTCTGATCCAGTACGTTGACGACTTGCTGCTCACAGGTACTACTGCTGAGTCGTGCCTAGAAGCTACAGCTAATCTCCTCGCACTACTTGCAAGAGCAGGATACAAGGTGAAGAAAGAGAAAACACAAGTCGCCAGAAGATCAGTCACCTTCTTAGGAAGACTAATTTCTGCAAACAGCCTGACCTTAACCAATGCACAAAGGACCTCAATCCTGTCACATGGCAAACCAAAGACTGTACAACACATGCTGGCATTTCTCGGTCTGATGGGTTATAGCAGAACTCTGAACTCTTCTGGACCACAGAAGGCGAGGAAGCCTTCACCAAGACCAAGCAAGCCTTGGGACAAGCTGCCCATCTCTGCTCCCCAGACTACAATGCTGACTTTCATTTGGATGTTTCTGAAACAGAAGGGATGGTAAATGGAGTTCTGTTCCAGAAAAAAGGGGGAGAGAGACATGTGCTGATGTACCACAGCTCAAAATTGGACATTGTGGAGCTAGGACAAACAGGTTGTACAAGACACCTGGCTGCATTGGCAAAGACAATCAAGAAGACAGCACACGTGGTGATGTGCCATCCACTCAAAGTAAACACTAAGCATGGAGTCGTGGCTTTTCTGAACTCACAAGCTTTCACTTTTTCACCAGTCAGGAAAATACAAATTGAAGAAGTGCTGACTAAACCGCACATCACATATGTGGCAGAGACAATTAACATGGCAACAGGACTAAATTCAAAAAACCACGACGCTCATGCATTCGTCTCACAACAAGACCTCAAGATAAGGCCAAATTTGGAAGCAGAGCCACTTCAAGATCCAGAGCAAACCATATATAGCGACGGCTGTTGCTATAAAGGAGAAGAAGGAAATGTGGCTTCTTATGCTGTGGTGCAACAAAATGGGAAACAGATAATAACATTGGAAGGATGCATCAATCCACAACCAGCCTCTGCACGTAAACATATACACAGACTCAGCCTATGCTCATGGAGCAGTCCACATTGACGGTCCTCAGTGGATCAGAAGAGGTTTTTTGACTTCATCCAAAACTCCTGTTATACATGCTGAAGCCTTAAGAGCCCTACTAAAAGCTGTACTGCTGCCATCACAGGTTGCTGTAATAAAGTACAAAGGCCATCAGAAAACAGATACAGCAGTAGCAAAAGGCAATGACGCAGCAGATAAGACAGCTAAAGTAGCAGGCGGCTACATACAGCAAATGATTTGTCTAAACAGTGAGAGAGAAGGAGAGCTTACTTTGGAGAGCATTAAAGAAATGCAGAAACAAGCGGGTGTATATGAATAAACACAATGGGTTCAAAAGGGTGCCGCCCAGACAGAAGGACTTTGGAGAGCACATGATGGCAGGCTAGTGGCACCAGCTAAGTTATGCCACATGCTGATAAAACAAGCCCATGGCCCCACACATGTTGGAAAATTAAGAACAACAAGGGATGTCGAGGTACAATGGTGGCATCCATACATGAAAGAGATGGTGGAAAATTTTGTGACAGAGTGTGACACTTGCAACAATTTTAATGACAAACGAACATACAAGTGTCCAATGGGTCGGTTTCCATTTCTAGATGCTCCATTTAAGGAGATATGTATAGACTATACTGACATGGGAGCAGACAATGTTGTGAGAGGATACAAATATATCCTGGTAATGGTTGATCAAGTGGATTGAAGCCATCCCCTGTAAAAAAAAGAGGATGCCAACTCTGTAATCAAATGGTTACAGAAGGAACTCATACCAAGGTATGTGTTTGCACACTCGAACGGAGGATGGATTAATCTAGACCATCCTTTGGTTGAAAAATGGAAAATCATAAAACGAAGCCCATGTCAGTGCGGTGTGAGACAACCACCAAATACTAATCCTGATCCAAGAACTTTGCCTGGTAATGGTAATCCGACAAATTGTAACCCTGTGATCATCACGATTTTCAACCCCGACCTCTTTGATTCTGGCCAGTACTTTTTAGGTATATCAAAGAATCCTAAAGACCCACTTTTCCGTTTCTGGTTGAAGGTAATAGAGCCTAGGAAGACACCCTATATATTGCATGCTGACTTAGCCAAGAAAAGGACGAAAGTGACATATCTGAATATCAATAGTCTTAACGAAACAATGGCAGCGGAGACAGGATATCAAGAGAAAAATGCATGGTTTGATTGGGTGAGATACTCTGTTGAACAAAATCATCAGCCAAACTGTGTTGCATGTGCCACTGCTAGACCTAGTTTAGCAACTATGCCATTCCCATTGAATCTGAGGAAAGACCCACCAGGTCTTAAGTGCATGCTCGCATTGTACACATCTATTGAACCAAACGGCTGCACATCATTAGCCTTGTTGTATCCAGTGACCAGATATGACATCATTCCACCCCCATTCAGAGCCTATGAGGGTGATTATGAGTGCATCAGTAAAACCAAGGGTACAGGCACTGTGGTAGGACATTTGAAAGGGTGTAATTCTACCATAGAGGTTACCTCAAGAGGGATGGTCTTGGAAACACCTATATCGTTTATGTTATTTGCCAGAGCTGATGTATGGTGGTATTGTGGTACACATATCCTGTATCCAAATCTACCAGCAGACAGGGTAGGTACCTGTGCGTTAGTGCAGTTGGTAATGCCTTTCTACATAATGCCATTTACTCCTGAAGAACTCATTGATCTGTCTAATGGAGAGACTCCCCAGAGTCGAGTTAAACGTTCTGTTCCCGGTGGAAGTTTCAGCTCCTCAATTTACATAGACTCCATAGGAGTACCACGAGGTGTGCCCAATGAATTCAAAGCTAGAAATCCAATACTTGCGGGTCTTGAATCCATTTTCGTTCAAGTCACTATCAACAAAAATGTAGATTGGATCAATTACATTTATTACAACCAGCAGAGATTTGTGAACTTCGCCAGAGATGCTTTCACTGGAGTGCATGAGCAATTAGAGAAGACTAGCCTGATGTCACAACAGAACAGAATTGCATTAGACATGTTGATCTGAGTAAAAATCACTTCAAGAAGTGGATGAAGTCTGCAAATTCAAGTACATATGCGAGTTTTGTAGCCGCTCAGGAAATAGTCAGGCACGGGAAGCCGTTCACAGATGGAGAATATATAATAATACGACTGCATTGGCAGGTGTGAGTCAACCTGATCTTGAGATGGAACTGGCCGACATAGCCGACAAAGACATATGGGTGTCCAAGTTTAAACGCTTGACAGCAGACCTTGAAGATGTTGCCCGTCAGAAGGCCGTTCTTGCTCAGAATCACAAATGGCGTGATATTGAAAACCTCCCCAAAACGGACCAACTTGTGTTCGAAACTTGGAATGCTATCCCCGACGTTTATGTGAACATGAAAAAGTATGCACTTGGAGTCCTGTCGATCTTTGGATCCACATATGTATGTGAGCAGGTGTTCTCCAACATGAACTTTATTCAAAGCAAACATCGCGCACACCTCACAGATGACAGCTTACGATCCTGTGTGAAGATGAAGGTGACGGCATACAGCCCTGATGTGCAGACGCTGTGCGCTGAGGTTCAGGAGCAGAAATCACATTAACCAAGCATGATAAATATTTTAATTGCCTATTATTTTGCACATATTCATATTTTTTCATTGTTCAGTGAAATAGTCCTTTTATTTGTCAGGTTGACAGCTGACTGCACGCGCCAGTAAAAGGATGACGGCACACAGAGAGAGGACGGCATTTTTGGTTTGCTGACGGTGGATAATTTAAGTTCAGCGTTTTTTTTTCATAAATACAAGAAGGACTCAAATAGACATTGAGTATTTTACTTGAAAGTAACCTTCAACCCAACGTCAACGTCTTTTTTTCGGAGCTCAAAATGTTTTGTTGCATGCAGAAATGTAATTTTGTTTTCTCTGCAGTCGTTCATTGATTTCATAAATGCAACACATTATAGTTTGTTTATACATAGCATAAAGGCAAAAAAAACGTTATATGCAGTGTTATTTCATTTTAAATGTCAAAAGGGTTTTGTGGCTCCCAGTGTTTTCTTTACTGTGGGAAACGGGTCCAAATGGCTCTTTGAGTGGTAAAGGTTGCCGACCCCTGCCCTATTCAAAAAGGGGGGACAGAGAGTGTGTGCCAACTACAGAGGTATCACACTTCTCAGCCTCCCTGGTAAAGTCTACTCCAAGGTACTGGAAAGGATGGTTCGGCCGATAGTTGAACCTCTGATTGAAGAGGAACAATGTGGATTGATTGAAAGAACGAGATCGCGGGTGCAAGTGGACAAAATTAGTTTTCTCAGACGGGTGGCTGGCGTCTCCCTTAGAGATAGGGTGAGAACTTCAGCCATCCGTGAGAGACTCGGAGTAGAGCCGCTGCTCCTTTGCATTGAAAGGAGCCAGTTGAGGTGGTTCGGGCATCTCGTAAGGATGCCACCTGGCCGCCTCCCTAGGGAGGTGTTCCAGGCATGTCCAGCTGGGAAGAGACCCCGGGGAAGACCCAGGACTCGGTGGAGAGATTATATCTCCTCACTGGCCTGGGAACGCCTCGGGATCTCCCAGTTGGAGCTGGCGGATGTGAGAAGGGAAGTTTGGGGTTCCTTACTGGAGCTGCTGCCCCCGCGACCCGACCCCGGATAAGCGGTAGACGATAGATGGATGGATGGATGGATGGATGGATGGATCTTAAAAACCTCTTACCGTGTGGAGAGTTTTATTGTGCCATGTGTTGTGTACATTCCATCATGCTGGATGTGTTTTTTTGTTTTAATATTTTTGGAAAGCTTACAATCTTGTCTATTTAGATTTTGAGGTGAAAATCACAACAGCAGGTACAATCAGCTCCTCAAACTAGCAAGCACACTCAAAATCAAAATCATAACTTTGAGCCCACTTACCTATGATGCCTCATAAATATCCTCTTTTCAGCAATATTTTGAAAAGAACGCTCATACGCCATTGCCAAATGCCCACACTTCGTTTCCGGTATTAATATATCCATGTTGAACATCGTCACATCGATTTTATTATTATATTATATTTATTGTTATTTATGAGCAATACAAATAATATTTATTAATAAATATTATAATATCTCCAAATTGCACAGCTTGTGAACGCCTGGTTTTACTCTTAGAAAAACCTGTCTTAATATGTTAAGTTTTTATCTCTTTTATCTGAAATTTGGTGGTGAACTTGATAACACTTGGTTCTATGTTTTTATTGTGTTTTTCAGCTTGTGACTACCAGCTATACTCATCTTCAGGCATCTTTTTCAACAAAGAAATTCAGGCGGAATGTATTTTGGAGTGATTCTTCACTGTTTTGCAAGAACAATAAGAGAGTTATCTTTTGAATGAGACCAAAATCATGCAGCTGGTGCAAATGGTTGAAGAACAGCTTTCAATTTACTTTGGGTATGTCGTTTGTAGGTATTTTCGAGTAAATTCGCCTACACTTTATTAACCAAAGCCAACAAAATGTACAATGGAAACCATTCATTTTTTTTTTTTACTATTTACTAAATTATTAGTTATGACCACTGTCACTAAGCAAAACTGGTGCTGAGGGAAGGATACTTGTGTTATCCTACCTCTGATTCCAAATAAAAAACTATGTTGTAGCCTAATAAAAGAAATGAACTCAAATAGCCAACAAAGTTATGATAAGAAAATTGGTTTAAAGGCCAATTCATACTTTCCACGTCTTTTGAAATGGTCCAGTGGGCACCTTTAGCTTGTTTGCTGAGAAAAAGAAGATAACTAAATGAATGATTGTTTTTAAGAAAGATTGTGTGAGGAGATTCGCCGTTACATGATGATGCCAAATGGTGTTGAACTCCTGGCAAGCAACACAACGACACCGTCACCAACTGGAACGGAGTTTGGATCGGGAAATGCTCATTTGTCGAACACCAGTAGACGCAGACCCTCAATTGTAGTATGAATGGATCTGCGTGACTCCAGCGGTCTGTGGACGGTTGTCCCCGATGTTAGATGAGCCTCCTATTGTGACTTGAAAATCCTATGAAACTTGGTTAATATAAATGAACAATGTGTTTGGTTTTGTGTTTTGTTTTAATATAAAGTGCAACGTGTTTGTTTTGTTTTTTTGTGTGGCGTTCTTTTGGGGGAGGACTAACAAAAAAGGTCAGACTCGTCTCCCTTTAACAAAAATAAAAAATACATATCAACCCAAGACAGACCACGCTTTGCATAAACGCACCTGTTTAACTGTCATTACCTCACCGCGGCTATCTATCACTGTTTTGATCTATATAAAAATGTGCACTTCAGTTTCTACATCCTTCACCCCTCCACCCTTCTCTGTGAGCTCTAGCTGCGAGGGGGGTGGCAGAGGCAGGCAGAGCCCGCCCCCACCGCTCCTATTGGGCTATATGAGGACTCATACTTGGTGAGTGTGGGGGTTTAGCGCTGTGTATGACAGTTTTTCAGCGCAGTTTGACTCACCGCCTGCTCAGCGGGGACTCTCCTTCTTAGTGTTATTACCAGAAATATTATTATTACGGCAGGGTAAAGCATTTAAAGCCTCCGGAGGATTTATGTCTCAGCAGGGACCTGAGAGCGCAGTTGCTGACAGACTCCACAACAGATCAACGCGCTCGTTACATTTGGACACATTTGTCAAGTGCGTCTTCTCCTCAATCCACCTGCATGCGCGCGTCTGGAAGAGGAAGCTCATGGAGAGATGTGGCGATGCTGTGCACAAGGAGAACTAAAACTTTGGTGTCGACATTTGAAACGCCGTTTCATGGAAAGATAAGGGCAGTAATCTATCAAACATCTCTGAGAATGACTGTTGATCCAGGATTCATTTTCTGTTTCAAATGAGAACATGCTGCTAATCAGGGAGGCTGATTAAATACACATGAGAGGGAAAACATCATTTAAAATGCAGTTTTATATAACTGACACTTACAGGCAAATATATAACTATTACACTTACAGTGCATAGGGTTAGTACATTTTCTTTCAACTTAATACATAGATACAACAAAGACAAGGCTTTGAATAATATTTTTTAAACAAAATCTTGAAACATCTATTTTTAATAAATGCAAATGAATGGACTTTTCATTTGTCAAAGCGACAGGAGCAGGGACGTGAATATATTTGTCTTTAATGTACTAAACCTCTAATCCTAATGCCCAGCTTTTAAGATGGTAAATACTCAAAATTTGTACTAATGCAAAGGAATGATGTTCATATAGAGCAGTTGAGCCAACCAGTTATTGCTTTCAGACACTTCAAGAACCTGTCCTTTATGCCATCATATCAGTTGCTCAGGTAATAAAGTGAAGTAAAATCACATCAAATGTGAACAGCTGCTAGATCACAGTGTCAGCCTATAACAGGGGGCACTCTTTTTCCACTCTGGATGGGGATAGCGGTATTGTACCTCAAATTCAGTATCGGTTTGAGATGAATAGAAGACACCAACTGTGGGAAAAGATGAGATGCAAATCTAAGAAGATGCTAACTTTTACACACACCTGTATGTGCTGATTTATACTACCATCAGTAATGCAGCACTTTGAATCCTCCTAACTGTTCAAAGTCCTCTTTGTGCTGAGACATGTTGGTATGATATAAAGCACACATCATTAACATGGAGAATGACAGACTGATGGTGTACTGAACTGTTCAGAGGTGCTAATAGAATCTGCATAGGCACCTTAGTTACAGCGGGTGAACAAATTTAGCTGCCAGAGTGCTTGTCAAATTCTTCTACGCCACTCCACTCGGTGCTTGGAGCCAGTGCCAGAATACATTATCAGCCAGCGGCTGATGTGTTTATGCTTTGGCACTGATACAAAAAGACCAGACTGCGGAACTGAGGGTTGAATGAGAATAATACAACGTTGAGTAGGCAGCAGAGAAAATATAAACTGTGCTTTTATTTTTTTAATTCACTGGCTTTGATCTGGAGGCTGACTCATTAGGTTTGTAATGTCTGCATGAATGTTATATGAGCCTATTACTAATACTCTCAAGTACTAAATGTTCCTATACTTCTAAAAATACAATGGTGTAGTCACATTTCAATGCATGAGCTCTATGCTGTTTCACTTCATGACCTTAGACTTGGAGTTCTAGCTTTAGACATGAATTAGGGATGTCATAAGAACCGATACTTTGGTACCATGTCGCTGCCAAAATTCTGAATACGTGACTGTACTCGTTTTTCTACAATACTGCAGGCACCGGGGGCTCAAGACGTTTGAATCCGAAAGGAAATAAAAACACACACACACACACACACACACACACACACACACACACACACACACACACACACACTTTTGAAATGAATCCCGATAATCAGGGATTAAATAGGGAGCTTCAGCGGGACACATTAATGGCGAATTCTTTGCTTCCCTTCAGATTTTAAGGCATCTGATAATTACGCAGGACGCACACCTATCAACATCACTGGACAGACTATAAATACACACACAAAATCTTGCTAGCCTAGGGTTAAGGTTACCAATGATGTGTAATTATGAATCCTACTGCATTTCTTGCCAAGGTCATTGGGGGAAAACATTTTAAAACATATTTCACAATTTATACATTTAAACTTATTTATATATATGAATATGTATGCCATTATAATTAATTAATTCACTTTTGAACATGTAAGGGCTCCATATGCAATAACATGTCCAAATTCAGTTATAGGGTGGATTTTCAATATAGCTCGCTGAGCAGAAATATTTCCTAGCTCTGTTGAAGGTGCCAGGTTACATTGCTATGCTGAGTAAGAGGCTCAGTGAGGAAGAATCGGGTCATGAAACAGTGCATATTTTAACACATTTGTTTACAGCCATTAATTTCCACACTGCAGGGCTGCTTAGATGTGAGATGCACTCGATTAAGAGCATGAGAATACATTTTTTTGAAGCATCTTACTTTCAGTCTTATGCCTCTTCAGAGGATCTGTCTCTTCAAATGTGCAGTGATCCATGTTCTGCTTTGTTTCTATCCTGCCAAATTTGGTCTTATTTTTAATAGTCTCTTTATGAGTCAATGCAAGTTTAAAGAATGTCTATGCTTTTTGTTCATGTTTAACAACCATTTGTTTAAGAGACATGTTTAATAAGTATTTTGCGACCTGATGGACATCTTGATGACTTATTAATGAAGGACAATCTCCGTCATGCCCCTTCTTCCGATATCAATATGGATCAACACAGTGGACGGTTGTTGCTTATCTGGACATCTATAAATATTTGATTGAATCACAAGATATCGTTAGGTCAAGTATCATCTGTCAATGACCAACTTGTCGACACCTGGTAGCCTGGAGCTAACTTCGCCGGTAAGGGGCTCACCTGTGCGGCACTGACAGGTGTCCTCTGTGCTCTCTGCGGCTGGATACTCCGATCTGGCGTGCCTTGCTACAAACGCCTGACCGAGGCTGTCTTGCTGACTATCCTGCCTGGCTCAACGTTGTTCCTGTGGTGTATCGCTAACACGGAGGCTGCCCCGTTACTGTGTCCCTGCCCACCTTCTAACCGGCTGACCTGCTGCTGGGCCCGGGTCTCCCCGCCTGGGTGTAGCCTGCAGTCTGTGGCTACAGCTAACACACTCGACCCCTCTGCCCGGCTGGTTTCGTAGTCTCCTCGACATCACCTGGACTATGAAACTGCTGGATCATACTGTTTCTGACACCTCTACACCACCATGGGGATCATCAAACTTTTCATATGGATTGCGCTTTGTTTTGTGTCTACACTATATGTCTGGTTTTGTTTGTCTGCTCTCCCTCTCATTGTTTTTGCTGTTTTTATCTCCTGTATTTTGCAAGGTGTCTTGAAAGGCGCCTCCAAATAAAATGTATTATTATTATTATTATTATTATTATTATTATTATTATTATTATTATTATTATTATTATTGTTAAAAACGTTTTGATCTAGGTTCAGCTGAGATTTAGTTGGAGGCGACAGTCTGATGCTGCTGTACTGAATGACTAAAATGCAGCAGCCTCCCACTCAAGCTAATGTTAGCTATACCTGAGTAGTAACTGTCACCAGTTTCATTTAGCGATTTACCACACCTGCAGTGAATATTCACATACTGTGTCTTGTGTTCCTCAACTCTCAGTGTGAAAGCCCGGTATTTTCCAGTGGTAAAAACTCAAATTGCATTGAAGTTTAAAGGATCTTCTTTATCTATCCCTCAAGGGGGCTTGGACTTGGCGATCACATGTTGCTGGTGTGGTCCATGTTGTAGAGGTCCCTTGAGATTATTCTTTTCTTTAACCCAGTATGAGCCATTTTAGATGAAAAAAGTGTCAACTTTGCGTACTTAATTTGGATATTGGATATAATCAAGATAACAACAACACTCATCAATGCAGGGTTTAAATGCAAAGGCCTGTGATAAGATGTAATTATCCAGATAGTGTATCCAGATATAGGTTTTATTTTAAAACGAGACAATGTAACATAATCATCCTCATGCAAATGAATAGTATAATTTATATTAAAACACATGCTTGCTCAATTCAGTACATTGAAAGGTTTTGTTGCTACAGCCTTTTTTGGTTCGGTATGACCAGACATATATTGTCATATATATAACGGAAATGACTCAATCAGTATGATGGCTTTATGATTCTTTGGTTCGCATGCCAAACTTGTTTAAGTGTTACATTATCCGTTATTGCCAGGTGAGAATGGTGTCAAAGTGTCCGATGAGAGGAAACAACTAGAGCTATTTGAGCTGGGGCTGGACAATATGAACAAATCTAATCCTGCCAATTTATTACTTGACTTGTCAAATTTAGTTTGACAAAAGTATTGACAAAAAAATAGTCCCGCTCATTAATTTGTAAAATTGACGGTAATGGCCTAATACAACAAGATATAAATTGATAAAGCGGAAGCTATCATGGTATACATGAACATTTAAAAAGCAGAAACTGACAAAAAACTCCCTGTTGCCTCTTGTCACAAAGAAAATATTTCTTCTCCTCTTCTTTGACACCTAATTTGTTTGAGAAATAACAGAAGTGGGGAAGCAATCTGACAGTTTTAATTTTTGTTTTAAATTCTAAACATTTGTTTGAAAGACGCTTTTAATCACCATCAGCTAGCTCTTCATGAATTCAGCTAGTAGCGCTTTTTCTGTCTATTCCTATATTCCCCATCCCTCTATCCACCTCAGGGGGTTGTGAGTTGCCATCTGCCCAGGCTAGGTTGATCTCTGCTGGGCCTGCTCCTCTTCCTCCTGGGCCCCTCGCTGAAGAACGAGCAAAATAGGTTAATTAGACATAATAGTTATCTCCAGTACAGCTGAGATGAAGTTAACACCATTCAGACTCTGCTGCTGTGGATAGATTTGCTTAATATATGGAAGATTAGTTGCAATCAGCTTTCTGATGGTGTAAATCCAGTTTCATACTGACGTACAGTAGCTTATATATACAAATAAATCATTAGTGTGAGAGTTAGAAACTCAAATGTTTGCGATTTTACAACCTTGATGTTGACATACTATACACACTGAGATGATTTATTAAGTAAAAGGCCAAAAGACTTATGCCAACAAAAGTTATTTTATATGTGAAATATTTTTCAGACAGAGGAAACAGAAGACAGGAGGAGAAAAGAAAGGCATACAGATAAAGTGCAAGAAGAAAGAAGAGATGGGGAAGAGAAACTTTATGTTGACACAGAATTGGCAGTGCGAGGAAGAAAGAAAAGCGAGAAAGGAACAGCAAGAAGGAGATGACGGAGACGCTGAGCAGACAGGGTTTGTCTTGAAGAAATTACTGCTGATTGCAATCCAATGCAGGGTGTTCATGTCACTGAAGGAGAACAGGAGACCGGAGAAGGAGGACGCAGAGGGCTGCTCAAACACAGTTGGTGTGTGTCTGCCCATCTTTCTCATTGTCCACTCAGCTGTCAATATATCTCTGTCTGTGCACTGTATGTATGTCTGTCAGCTTATCTTTCAGACTCTGTTTGAGGGGGATGGTAGAAGGAATTGGATTGGAATTGGGGTGCTCAGAGAAACTCTTTCCATTAATCAGAATGGCTAGGGTTAGTTATATCTACTGTACATTAACTGCTATTCACAACAATGTACAGCACTTGTGGTTTATATCTATGGTTCACAACTCAATTGGATTTTGACCTCCTAAAATACAGCAGCCTCTGCTTGCAACCACTGGATGGCGGTTTCAGGTGTGAGCGGTTCCACCCGAGTATTTGCAAGATCATTTTTATTTTTCATATTGTGTCAATTGAATACTTTTTTGATGGGTAATACTATCCAATATTTCACAAAGAAAAGAAAAAATCTCAGAGGATGAATAGTTTTTCTTTTATACATTTAGCAATACACATTACCATTAAACCATCACCACCACTGCACATCCCAATGCCACTGTTCCAACCAGCACACTGGACTGAAGCTGTGATTCGACCTCTTCAGATTCCAGTTCTGACCTTGATTTATCTGGTGACCCACAGGTCGGAAACCATTGATTTAGACAGTCCAACACTAAACGCCGTTATATTTCAAAACAGGGTACAATAGTTCATAAAATAAATACAAATGCAGTATAATGAGGATATAGCCCTCTTTTCACTCTGACATACCCTGAAATCACTGAGTAGCAGCAGTAGGTGTCTGTTAAGTGATTCTGATAAACTTGTGGCTGAATGTCATTATGGACAGATGAGTTCATCTCCTCTGACAGTGTTGCCGAGCCATGTTGTCTTCTCTGAGGATGCAGTAGTCACATCAGGTAAACACCAGCACAGCTGAGAGTCCCTTTGTATTGTGGATGCAAGTTGGAGATAAACACTCCAGTTTCTCAAACAGTGCAAAGCCTTTCAGGGTTGGTAAGGTCACTCAGCATCCTCAGGTGTAGGCACAGAGATGCTTCTTCCATGTTGCTTGGAAATTAAATGCAGCTTGAATGTGCTGGACACTTTATGGGTCAAGAAGGATTACATCTGCACTCATTTCCCTCTTTCACTCTCCACTCAACCATCCATCCCTTATCATTTCTCTCGTTTCATCTCTCTCGTTTCCTTGTCCTTTCCTTTCCTTTCCTTCTCTCTTTCTGCTCCTGTGTCTCCCCCCCCCCCCTCTTGCAGTGTTTGGTGCACTGCCACGTTTCTGCCACTGTTAGGTCACGACTGACAGATGGTTGGAGGGCGAAGGCCGAGGCTGTAAGACACTGTGCAGAATGAAACAGGACGGGACCCATACATTATCAGGAGTCAAGGCTGTGTCTCATTTTTAACCTTTATTTATAAAAAAAAACATTAGAAAAAAAAACCTGCACTTCCTTGCTTTAGAATTGCTGTGGGATTTTGAATTCCTTCATGCTCTTTCTCTTCAGCTGGGCACTCGTAACGTTTCGGGAAGGTGAAGTACCCTCAGAGGAACTTGATTCAGCCTCAGTTCTCAGTACTCCCTCAGACAAAATATTATCCTTGTTATCGCAAGAACCATTCCAAAGCGCCAATGTCAACAGAAAAATACAAGTTAAAATACACAATTCTTGAGTTTTTCTCAATTTCCTAATCTAATTTTGAGCAACATCTGCTAGGTACCCACTAGGTAAAACTACGCAATCAGTACAATAACATTTAGCTTTTGTGGCTGGTAGCAGACTTTATTTCACTATAACTAAAACTGGAAGTTTCTGAAACAAGAGGGAAAGGTAATTAGAAAATAAAACAGGAAGTGCAATGATAGACAGTGCATGATGAGACTAGACCATACCTGTCAACATTGGAATTTCAAAATAAGGGAAATCTTCTGGCGGACTCCGTCCATACCTTAACAGCTCTCAGCCACCCAGCCCCTACCTATATACTGTAAATGTAAACACATAAGGGACAGGTGTATACATTCAGGAAATACATGTGTATTTAAAGTATGTATTACATGTACAGACATGTTTATAAGATTTATGTATTTTATTTATTAGTTATTATCATCAATTTATTTGATGATTGATGAGTTGTATGGCTTTTGTGATCCCGAAGAGTTTGTCAGGTAAATAAATCCTGATTTGTATTAATCCACACTGGAAAGACTATCATATGTATTTGTCTACCTCAATCAATATATTACGACACTACAAATATGTTTCTGCACTATTATGTATTTTCTGCACAATTATGTATTTTATGCACTGAATGTATTACAAACATAATAGGGGCACTTCCCCTTTAAGAGTAACAGGTCAACAAACCATCACTTCCTGACTGCTGACGGAGGAGCGTGTGGGCGCCAAACTGGGACCAATGAGGAGAAGGTCAACGCCTACTCCATGTATTAGATGAGATGTTTACAACCCTTTGTGCACACTTGAAGCGGAACCGTCAGACAGTTAACTGGGGTTTTTAGAGCGTTCAGTCTGTGGAAACGGCGAAGTGAAAAGTGTCCTCAGCTGAGAGTATTTTCTATGTTTGACTTATCACGTTAAATAAATATATCGATTGAACTAGAGGATTGCTGTTTTGATTCGACATTCAAGCTCCGAGTTCTTCAGCTTTTTCCATACCCTTTAATTGGCGTCCCTGGGTGGGCCCAGAAAGGAGAAGTGAAGAACGATCGCCGAGTATCGTTGACTGGTATTCATTGCACGTGCAAAAGATCAGGTGAGAGTGAACACCGGTTAAAACAAATATTCACTACAGGTAGATTAGGAAAATTTATTAATGAATGCCAGCAACAATGTTCGACGGTCTTAGCTAATACAACTGCTGTTAAACGATAGAAAGCAATCCTGAATGTGGAAATGCATGTGATAAGAGCAAGCATTGAAGATATTAATTGTGTTTCACGATATTAATCACTAAAAAGCCTACGGAGGGTTCCAGCGAAGTTCTGGTTAGAGTTCACGGGGAACTCATACTTAATCAAAGAAAGCCCGTAATGGGTGTCCGGTCTGGTACCGGATAAAGCTTACGGTAAGCTTGCATTGATGTAGTTTAATACGAAAACACCTAAGGAAGGTAGCTAAGAAAGCTTAGTTAGTTTAATGTTAAAGAAGTCCTATGGAAGGCAGATAGGTATAGTTTAATTAAAAGACTTAAGGGAAGCGTGGCTTAGAAGCCAGTGTTGTTTACCAAAGGAGGATAGTGATTATAATCCTGAATTACGTGAGAACCGATGACGATCGCCTCATAGTCTCAGATGTTGTATATCATCTCCTTTGGGGCAAGCATAGTGTAAAACATGTTGTTGTATTGTTGTATTGTTGTATTGTTGTGAGTAAAGTGTGTTTAAAGCAGGCCTAAGGCGAGGCTAAGCTAGCGCTGATATTTAGCTAATGCATTGGAGTTTGTAAAACGGGTGAAAACTGTTCAAACTGACTGGTAGACGGTTGTGAAATCAAAGAGAACCGTGGAGTGTGTGAGTGTGTGTGTGTGAAGTAGTTTTGAGTTGGAAAAACGTGAAAGCAGGAGACGTTTTTGTGAGAGGCCTCTGAGATTAGGACCAGCTAACTGTGGCCAAGTGATGCTGGGTCGCTAATTCCGCCTACTTGATGTTGCGAGGCATGAGAAAGTAAATTGTGATAAACTAAACCTTGAAACTTGTGCTGGAGCAGTGTGTGTGGAAATAAAATGCATATGTGATGTAGTGACCGAGTGATTAAACCAAAGATGCGAGTTTTCTCCAAACTAGAAGGAGAGAAAATTTAGAACAAAGAAACCTCCATTTTCTATCCTTCTTCATCCGGTGGGAATTCAAAAAAAAAAAACCCACATCCGGTTGAGAGCTAAATGCCTCTGGTGGACAAAATTGAGACTACAACTAAAAGTTTATAGAAACTTTACAAAATTTAAACACCTCCACCTGTAGGACGGCAAGTAAAGCGCACCTAAATTTAAAAATCGTGCAATAGAAATTCAAGGATAGAGTAGATGGACTTTTGAATTAAGACATTCTTGATAAATTTTTCTCTGAGTGACCAATTGAACATATATTTTTTCAGTAAATTTCTCGGTTCATTAATTTTTATTACAGTTTTATATCTTTTGATTAAAAAATATTTTTGCAAATTGACATTTGTTTAAAAAATAGAAACATTTTGATTAACATTTTTCTAATCAACAATTCATTACATTTTTTATTGCAATTTTCATTAGATTTTCAGATTAACATTTTGTTCACTAACATTGATTAATTGAACATTTATTTTGATTAAAACGTCGCTTTCATTTATTTTTAGACAAAATATTAGAAAACAAAAAGAGATACTTTGATTAACATTCATTATTTTAGTTTTTGAGCTAAAGTTTGTTTTTGTTTAACCCAATTTTAATATTACAAATTTGTTTTTAGATTAACATTTTTAGGAAATCCAGAAATTTAATACATTTATGTTTTATCAAATTTTGTTTTGTTTAAACCATTTTATTAAAGTTAAACATTTTTTAACATCTTTAGAAATCCGGGATTTAACAAATAAACAACATTTGTCCCTTAGTGGGATACTGCGTACATCAGTTACAATGGCGGACAAGGGGGACTCAAAACCAGTCAAGACTGTAACCACAGCGGACTTGAAAGTGACGATGTTCAAAAGGCTGGAAGCCTCCACTGAACCTACTGAAAGAAGGAAAGTCAGAGAAAAAATGGAAGAGCTGCTCCAGCTGTGGCAAACAAGAAAACTCATCTCAGAAGATGACAAGCCAGGTCTTACTGTAAAACAACGAAAAGCAGTTGTTGACTATGAAAACGGAGAATATCTGCAACACGCTACAGCCTGGGAGAAAGCGGGGAAAAAAGGATTCGGCACTGCATATAGAGCATTTCAGAAAGCTGAAAAGAGGAAGGCTCGTGCCACGAGTCTTCTTTTCCATCTTAAATATGTACCACCAAATGCGGAGGGTACAATCTGCGTGGTCAAGAAAGCGGGAGAGACAAAAGATGACAGCAAAGATCAGAAGACACACATCTCTCAAACTCCTCAGCTCTACCCAGATTTGTCCCAAGTGGCCGACACTCCGGCATACTTATCCAATAGCAATCCTTTCCCTTCCACTTCCATTCAAGCACCCGTGTACAAGGTGAGTGGAGGAGTTTTGGAACTCGAGGAAAATGAGAGAAGCGCACGTATGGGATCCGTGCTGAAACAATTCACAAAACTCTCAGACGAGGAACAGAGAATGGTGGAACATGGCATGAGGGAACACAGCATGAGGGAACACAGCATGAAAATGAAAGACAGAGGGTTCCAGAAGGATGTTCTCTCAACCCCAGTTCCAGCACACTTGCCCCACAGTATCTTGGAGGCTGCCCAGACCTCTCATCCTGTCCAATCACTATATCATCCCCAGTCACTTCCAAATTCCTCTGGAGGACTGGAGAGCATGACCATGGACAAAGAAGCAAGACAAATGAGTGGAGACGGAACAAAGCAAAAGGGATCACAAGGAATGGCTGAGCTATTGACCCGAACAAACTATCATGACTACGTGGGACAGAGTGTGACACAAGGGATTGGATCATCAAGGGAGAAGGACTGGGGAGGTCAGAAGGGCGCATCACAAGCGGGAGGATTCCAAGGGGATGCAGAAAAGGATCCCAGCAGAAAGAACTCAGTTACAGAAGACGGCCGAATGAAATTAACCATACTGGAAGGAAGCATGACAGTGGCTGAAGAAGCCTCCATCGCCAGCAGAACCAGAAGACAGGATCAATTAAGAGAGGTGCAGGCCCCCCTCATGACAACTCAAGGAGGGAACATGATATACCAACCATGGAGTCATCGAGACTTGGAGGGTTTGGTGTCCAAACTTCCTCCCCTCAGCGGCGGAGGACAAAAGTGGATTTCGGAATTTGAAAAGTATACTGCAGGAGACAGAGTGTGTGTGGGTGATTTGAGATGTGTCATTGCCAGACTGGAAGGAAGTCTGAAGGCGAGGGAAATTGACACTAAAACAGGATGCAGTGGGGCGGATGATGAACTGTCGTTCAATGCATGCAGGAATCACTACTGGACTGCCCTGAGAGACACCTACCCCACCACTCGCAGCCTGACAGCTATGTCCAGCCTGAAGAAAGGAATTGAAGAAGACATGCATCTTTTCTTAAAAAGGAGCGAAGGCGTCTGGATAGACGGCACTGGAGAGAGACATGACTCCACCCCAGCAGTCACCATGCTATGGAGAAATGCAGTGATAAAGGCCCTGCCTCCTCGAGTTCGAGAACAACTGGAGGATGTGGTGGGACTAGACACAAAGTCTAATGAGGAATGGAGAGAATACCTTGTACACCACGACCTTAAGAACAGGAAAACAGAAGGAGATAAAAACGAAGAAGTGAATGCGCTTACCAAGAGATTGCTAAGGATGCAAGTGGCTGAAAAAGACAGCGAGGCTTCAAGGCTTAAGAGAGAGAAGAGACAAATGGTGATGGGTTCTCCAGCTGCAGTGGAATTCGAAACAGAAGGGCAAGCGCAGCAACAGGCTGCACTGGAGGTCAGTGCTCAGCCCTATTACCCTACAGGGCCGGTCAAGGCTCATCCCTATAATAGAGAAGCCCAGTTTAGTGCTCCGCCTTACTACCCGACAGAGCCACGCGGAGAACAGTGGAGAGCGGGAGGAAATCGCTACAGAGCCAGAGTACAAGACCAGTCAACTAGGTGCTTTGGTTGTGGAGATCACAGCCATTGGCTCAAAGATTGCCCAAATTATCAAAGTGCTCAGCGGTACGGGCCCCCACAGTACATGCAGCGTGGGAGGGGACTCCCTAACAATAATAGAAGAGGAGGGAGAGGACAAAGAGGTTATGGGAGAGGTGGCAACCCACCAAACACCCATCAACTGCCCCTCTCTGCTTGGGAACCGCCCCAGCAGTGGGATGGCTCCTACCAATGAGGATGCCCAGAGGATCCAACTGCAGGTGAAGCTATTCCAGCTAAAAACGAACCAATGGTCACCAGCCCAAATCGTGAAATGGAGGAGGCCACAACAACAGTGTATTGGAATCGACTGTTGACTGATGAACAAGATGCTCCGGGAGTTCAGAAGGCCTACATGGAATGGAAACCCTGGATCAACACTTTGGGTCCATATGGTCCTCCGCTTGACCCTCTGCATTGCACCTATAACTACCTACGCCAACCAGACGAAGAATACCAACAAGCCTGGGAAGAAGAAAAAGACAGAGAGAGAGAGCAACTGATGGTCGAAGACATTTATATAGGACCTCAGGGTGTGGCTGCATATTGTGCTCTCAAGACAGAACAACAACAATGGTATGCACTGTCGACTGAAGCCGTGCCACACATCACACTGGCACTGGCAGTAGGAGCTGAAGCAAGATCTTTAGGTCCCATGGTCAAAAAAGCCAGAACAATGAACTGGCTCCCTACCAACATTGCCCGCATATGGAAATCAGACGACGAGACCATGTGGAACATAACTCATCACAGTATGGATGTTGGCATCTTGGAACAACACGAACTGGAAAGGGATCATGGGAGAGAACACACCAACCATCCTGACACCGAAGAAACCCTAAAGACAGTACCACACTATCTGTGGACTACTGGAGACTATGATGTAGGTTATGTACCTAATCATCAGGTCTCAGTCACTCTGAGACCGGGGCAGATGTCATGTTGGTTGCCACAATACAACCTCAAGAAGGAACAGATTGAAGGTATAGGAGCAACAATCACTGGACTTCTAGGTGCAGGAGTAATCAGACCCTCAAACTCCACCTGGAACACTCCTATTTTGCCAGTCCCAAAAGCAGGCAACAAAGGCTGGAGAATGGTTCATGATCTAAGAAGAATCAATTCAGCCACCGTTTCACAACACATCCCTGTACCAGACCCCTATGTGGCTTTACAAAATCTGAACCCTGAACACAAGTACTTCACTGTGATAGACTTGGCAAACACTTTCTTTTGTTTACCATTGGATCCTGAAGTACAGGACCTGTTTGCATTCACATACAGAGGACAGAGATACACCTACAACAGAATGCCACAAGGGTACAAAGATAGCCCAGGGTTGTTCAATCAAGCGCTGAAAAAGGATTTAACCATGTTACACCTACCACAGGGTGTAACTCTGATCCAGTACGTTGACGACTTGCTGCTCGCAGGTACTACTGCTGAGTCATGTCTAGAAGCTACAGCTGATCTCCTCGCACTACTTGCTAGAGCAGGATACAAGGTGAAGAAGGAGAAAACACAAGTCGCTAGAAGATCAGTCACCTTCTTAGGAAGACTAATTTCTGCAAACAGTCTGACCTTAACCAATGCACAAAGGACCTCAATCCTGTCACATGGCAAACCAAAGACTGTACAACACATGCTAGCATTTCTCGGTCTGACGGGTTATAGCAGAACTCATGTACCAGAGTACGTCAATCTGACCCAACCTCTCAGAGACATGCTTGCGGAAGCAGGAAACAGAAACCTCACCGCTGAACTTATCTGGACCATAGAAGGCGAGGAAGCCTTCACCAAGACCAAGCAAGCCTTGGGACAAGCTGCCCATCTCTGCTCCCCAGACTACAATGCGGACTTTCATTTGGATGTTTCTGAAACAGAAGGGATGGTAAATGGTGTTCTGTTCCAGAAAAAAGGGGGAGAGAGACATGTACTGATGTACCACAGCTCAAAATTGGACAGTGTGGAGCTAGGACAAACAGGTTGTGCAAGACATTTGGCTGCATTGGCAAAGACAATCAAGAAGACGGCACACGTGGTGATGTGCCATCCACTCAAAGTAAACACTACGCATGGAGTAGTGGCTTTTCTAAACTCACAAGCTTTCACTTTTTCACCAGTCAGGAAAATACAAATTGAAGAAGTGCTGACTAAACCACACATCACATATGTGGCAGAGACAATTAACATGGCAACAGGACTGAATTCAAAAAACCACGACGCTCATGACTGTGCATTCGTCTCACAACAAGACCTCAAGATAAGGTCAAATTTGGAAGCAGAGCCACTTCAAGATCCAGAGCAAACTATATATAGTGACGGCTGTTGCTATAAAGGAGAAGAAGGAAATGTGGCTTCTTATGCTGTGGTGCAACAAAATGGAAAAGAGATAATAACATTGGAAGCTTGCATCATTCCACAACCAGCCTCTGCGCAACTAGCAGAAATAGTTGCGTTAACACAAGCGTTAAAACATGGAGAAGGCAAGAGAGTAAACATATACACAGACTCAGCCTATGCTCATGGAGCAGTCCACATTGACGGACCTCAGTGGATCAGAAGAGGTTTTTTGACTTCATCCAAAACTCCTGTTAGACATACTGAAGCCTTAAAAGCCCTACTAAAAGCTGTACTACTGCCATCACAAGTTGCTGTAATAAAGTGTAAAGGCCATCAGAAAACAGATACAGCAGTAGCAAAAGGCAATGACGCAGCAGATAAGGCAGCTAAACTAGCAGGCGGCTACATACAGCAAATGATTTGTCTAAACAGTGAGAGAGAAGGAGAGCTGACTTTGGAGAGCATTAAAGAAATGCAGAAACTAGCAGGTCCATATGAACAAACGCAATGGGTTCAAAAGGGTGCCGCCCATACAGAAGGACTGTGGAGAGCACATGATGGCAGGCTAGTGGCACCAGCTAAGTTATGCCACATGCTGATAAAACAAGCCCATGGCCCCACACATGTTGGAAAATTAAGAACAACAAGAGATGTCGAGGTACAATGGTGGCATCCATACATGAAAGAGATGGTGGAAAATTTTGTGACAGAGTGTGACACCTGCAACAATTTTAATGACAAACGAACATACAAGTGTCCAATGGGTCGGTTTCCAGTTCCAGATGCTCCATTTAAGGAGATATGTATTGACTATCGACTATACTGCAAGCAGCAGCAGAGGTACCTGAGGAACCACCAGAGACTCCTGTTGGACCAGGTGATTGGGTAAGGCTCAAGGTCCACAAAAGAAAGTGGTCTGAACCTAGGTGGACGGGACCGTGGGAGGTGATAGAACGCACTTCACACGCGCTCCGAGTAAAAGGTAAAACAGGAGCTAATTGGCACCACCTCACACATTGTGTACCCGCACTGGCGCCTGCTCGCACTCTGGCAGAAGTTAGACAAGATCTGAGCCTGTCAGAACAAAACGCTAATGAATAATATAGTGTGAGTCTAGAAAAAGCATCAGAGGACAAATTGTCTTTAGATTACCCCCACTTTACACCTGTTACGACAACGTGCAGGTTCGTTTAAGCAAGCCGATAAAACCAGCCAACATTAAGCGAAATAGACAAGATAATGAAAAAGAATATCACTCTGTGGGGAAGCACTTCGGTGTTAGCCGGGATAGCACTGCTTGCTGTCCTTATAGTACTCCCCTTGACATGGGGGGAGTTTGACCCGCATGAATCAAGTAAAGAACCAGATAATCTAACAACTAACCAATTCCAAAATGAAACTTCACCCCCTAACAACCTACGCATGAAACGCATGAAACGGGACGAAACCGTAGATATTAACAAAGAGGGAATTACTGTTACAGTAGAGGAAGGCAAGATCACCTCGTTTGAATTTGATGTAAACACCATGAAGTCTGTTAATGCTTTCCAATGGAGCACACAATGCGATTTCAATAAAGCCAAGTATCTATGTACAGCTCCCTGTTATTTTGGCGATGTATTTTCACACTCGAACGGAGGATGGATTAATCTAGACCATCGTTTGGTTGAAAAATGGAGAATCATAAAACGAAGCCCATGTCAGTGCGGTGTGAAAGAACCACCAAATACTAACCCTGATCCAAGAACTTTGCCTGGTAATGGTCATCCGACAAATTGTAACCCTGTGGTCATCACGATCTTCAATCCCGATTCCACTGATTCTGGCCTGTACTATTTAGGTATATCAAAGAATCCTAAAGACCCACTTTTCAGCTTCACGTTAAGGGTAATCGAGCCTAGGAAGACACCCTATATATTGCATGCTGATTTGGAAAAGAAAAGAACGAAAGTGACTTATCTGAATGTCAACAGTCTTAAAGATACAATGGCAGCGGAGACAGGATATCAAGAGAAAAATGCATGGTTGGATTGGGTGAGATATTCGGCTGCACATAATTATCAGCCAAACTGTGTTGCATGTGCCACGGCTAGACCTAGTTTAGCAACTGTGCCATTCCCATTGAATCTGAGGAAAGACCCAACAGGTATTAAGTGCATGCTCGCATTGTACACATCTCTTGAACCAAACGGCTGCAAATCATTAGCATTGTTGTATCCAGTGACTAGAAAGGACATCATTCCACCCCCATTCAGAGCCTACGAGGGCGATTATGAGTGCATCAAGAGAACCAAGGGTACAGGCACTGAGGTAGGACATTTTAAAGGGTGTAATTCTACCATAGAGGTCACCCCACAAGGGATAGTCCTGGAAACACCTATATCATTCATGTTATATGCCAGAGCTGATGTATGGTGGTATTGTGGTACACATATCCTGTATCCAAATCTACCAGCAGACTGGGTAGGTACCTGTGCATTAGTGCAGTTGGTAATGCCTTTCTACATAATGCCATTTACTCCAGAAGAACTTACTGATCTGGCTAATGGAGAGACTCCCAAGAGTCGAGTTAAACGTTCTGCTCCCGGTGGAAGTTTCAGCTCCACAATTTACATAGACTCCATAGGAGTACCACGAGGTGTGCCCAATGAATTCAAAGCTAGAAATCCAGTATTTGCGGGTCTGGAGTCCATTTTCGCTCAGGTCACTATCAACAAAAATGTAGATTGGATTAATTACATTTATTACAACCAGCAGAGATTTGTGAACTTCACCAGAGATGCTCTCACTGGGGTGCATGAGCAGTTAGGGCGGACTAGCCTGATGACTCAACAGAACAGAATTGCATTAGACATGTTGCTAGCTGAAAAAGGGGGTGTCTGTAAATTGTTTGGATCTATGTGTTGTACTTTCATCCCAAATAACACAGCTCCTGATGGATCCTTTACCAGAGCTTTGAAGGGACTTGACAGACTGAGCAAAGAGCTAGCATCAAACAGTGGGGTAGAGAATTACTTCACAGACTCCCTGGAGCGTTGGTTTGGTCAGTATAAGATGTTGGTATTGTTCATACCGATAATGATAGGCATAATAATCCTATGTGGATGCTGTGGCATTCCATGTATCCACACCCTGACCACTAGATTGATCACCACTGCCCTGAGCAAAGAGAAAGAAACTGAGAAAGGTCAGTTTTTTATGCAAGAGCAAACCAAGTTACTCATAGACTATGATATAGAGCAGGAACACGAAAACCAGGAAGATAATTTCGTGTGAATAACTCTACAAAGTGTTTTTTGCTGCCATACCGAAGCCACTGACTTATTGTAGCTACAGTCTTTTATTGTAGTCACAGTCTCTCAGTCGTATACAGATATTACAGTCTTATACAGACATTAAAAGTTTACTAATATTTACAGTCTTTTACTGATGTTAATGTTACTGATATTTACAGTCTTTTACTGGAAGTGTTTTTTATTATACTGAAGCTAATTGTCTTTATGCTGGAATAAAAAGTGAAGTTCTTTGTTATTATACTGAAGGTGTTCTTTAGTACAGTTGATGTTTTATACAGAAGGTATTCTTTATTAAAGTTGATGTTTTCTACCAAAGGTACTTTTTATGACTGGAATAAAAACAAGTGCAATATGAATGTATTCTTGTATACCATATGCTGAATTTGTACACCACTCGGTGCCTTATATTTACTGGAGATTATACACACCATAAATGGTGTGTAAAGGGGGAATTGTCAGGTAAATAAATCCTGATTTGTATTAATCCACACTGGAAAGACTATCATATGTATTTGTCTACCTCAATCAATATATTACGACACTACGAATATGTTTCTGCACTATTATGTATTTTCTGCACAATTATGTATTTTATGCACTGAATGTATTACAAACATAATAGGGGCACTTCCCCTTTAAGAGTAACAGGTCAACAAACCATCACTTCCTGACTGCTGACGGAGGAGCGTGTGGGCGCCAAACTGGGACCAATGAGGAGAAGGTCAACGCCTACTCCATGTATTAGATGAGATGTTTACAACCCTTTGTGCACACTTGAAGCGGAACCGTCAGACAGTTAACTGGGGTTTTTAGAGCGTTCAGTCTGTGGAAACGGCGAAGTGAAAAGTGTCCTCAGCTGAGAGTATTTTCTATGTTTGACTTATCACGTTAAATAAATATATCGATTGAACTAGAGGATTGCTGTTTTGATTCGACATTCAAGCTCCGAGTTCTTCAGCTTTTTCCATACCCTTTAAGTTCTTCCTTGCGATGGCAGAGTCGGGAAACATGTCCGCTATACTGCGACTGAAATCATCGCAGAAGCTGAAGCCTAAATTATTTTTGGCGCAAAGCATTGATATCTTTCCCTCAGCTTTGGTCACTTGGTCTGCCTCCGACACAGTTCTTGTCACACATGAAGTCATTGACAGTGTATGTTTTTGTGCCTCTTGGGCGTGCTTGTGCTTGGACGATTCTTCATACTGGCGAACATCGCTTTTTCCGCCGTGTGCAAATCTGAATGGCACACTTTACAAAAAGCATGAGTTTGCCCAACTCTGCTTTTTATTAGTGGTGGGCGGATCGGTCTAAAATATCGATGTATCGATACCAACGTTGGTATCAGTATCGGCAATACTGGCTCCGTATTTACTTGGTATCGGATCGATACCAAATTGTGCAGTATTGCCCACCCCTACTTTTTATGAAATACGGGAAGGTCTTGCATAAAGTTTTAACTTTTTTGGCAGGTACAACTGCATTTCCATCTATCTCCCATTCACTGTGACTCTCATCCATATTTTTTCATCTTCTTCTTCTGTGTTATAGTTCCTGTTTTCTTCTTCTGTGTGTTTACTGTTTTTCAATTCAAGTTAAACATAATACTGCCACCTGCTTTACCAGAGGCCACTTTACCACTGTACTTTTTTAAATTAGGCCTATTTTTATTTTTTAAAGGTTAACAATACGGGATAATTACGGGAACATATTTAAATGGGAGGAAAACGAGATAGAAAGAAAAATACGGGATAATCCCGGAAAAACGGGAGGGTTGACAGGACAGTAGACAGGTATGGACTAGACATGAGTGACTGTAATTTAAGTGAACAATGAGACATAAATCTAAACATAGGCTGTGTCTCATTTAAGGGACTGTAGCCTTCGGAGGCTGCATTTGTAGACCGATTACGTCACAGCGGCCGCGACAGGCGTGTCCCATTTCGGCGACTCCTTCAAATGCAGCCGACAAATGCGGTCCTCTTTAGCCAGATTTGCAGGATTAATCTGATGTATCCTGCACGGCCGCAGGTATCCCAAGATTAATTGCGCGCCCAGAGAAAGAAATTCTGACGAAAAATGGCGCCCCTCGACCCAGCAGTAGCGGCAAATGGATATACTTTTAAATGTAAGTATTGGGTTTCAACTCGCTCGAATAGCTAACGATACAAATGTTATAAAATCAAAGGACCTTAAAACATAACATTTTCACTAAAATGAAGGTTAAGTTACGGGACGTTAGTGCCGATGCTAGTTAAGCTAGGTGCTCAGCAGCTGTTAGAAGCTGCTGCTTGGCTGCCGGCATCCGACCTAAGTTAGCCTTTTAAAGTAGAACTTTTAAGACCTTAACTTTGAAACCTAAGAGTTGTAAATGTTGATTTATATTTTACATAGATTGTGGCGATTGTATAAATAATGTATACTTCATATTACCTGCTTGGTTTTCTGACAGTTGAATATGACTTAAAAAATTGTTCGGATTGATTATATATATATATATATATACAGATAATGTTTGCTGCTGGACTTGGATGGGCTGCCACAATAAAGCCCCTGGTGTCTCCTGATGCATCATCTAAAATACATTATCGTCGGTGATAAAACAAATCTTCAATAATGATTGAAAATAAAAGTATTATCTCTGGTTCCGTTCTCTGGGAACAAATGTTAAAGTAAGCCGTCAACTGTGCTTGATAACTTCAGAGAGTTGCTAGGCGACTGGAACGGCAAAATGTAGGGCCGTGAACAACTGGTGACGTACCAGGAAGTCCCCGTAGACAGTACCGTCTCATTTCATAGACCTCTCGATTCAGCCTTCGCGGTATTCGGAGATCCTGGCCTCCAAAGACCACGAAGGCTACGTCCTGCGAAGAATGCAGCCCCTGAATTGAGACACAGCCATAGACTATAAACTAAACATGTACATATAAAATAAATTCATTTACACACATGATGGGACGTTACACAAACCCAACACCAAAAGGAGTGTACTATAACTATTCAGCCTCATTATCCTCATTTCCTACTAGCTTTAACCCTTAGGAGTTGACCGTCACTCCGGCGTGATCAGATCACATGACCTGTTCAAACTGGCGCCGCATAAAATCAACAGTCCGGCCAACATTGCCGATTGCTTATGTCGAAGGTACTGGCTTGAAACACTCTGCCAGTCTTTGTTTCATGCAAATCGACCCAGTATAAATGGAGATACGATGATATAAAGTTGATGCAAAAATATATTTTTTACACGCTCAAAAGTATGAGAAATGCAATGTGGCGGCCGTTACGTATTTTAAATCTTCGCCGTATTTTGTCATTTTACGAAGCGGAAAATAATGCTGGACACTGTAGATCCTGTTCAACAGATAGCATTTATCAGGGAGGGTGGGGTAATCGAGTAAACAGAGTGATGCAAAGCAAAACGAAGCAAAACGAGGCGATACAGAAATAGGCGTAAATAGACGGAAAGAGACGAAGGGAGACGGCGATTGAAGGAAAGTGACAGACAAACAATTGAGACTTGAGAGATAGTTAGATAGATTGAGTTTTGGTCCGAATACAAGATAAAACTGCACAGTGGCCTTTTATTGTGACCAGCCTAAGGATAAGGATATATATGATGCAATAATCATGCTGTCTAATCAGTATGTTGATATGCCACACCTGTGAGGTGGATGGATTATCTCAGCGAAGGAGAAGTGCTCACCAACACAGATTTCAATACATTTGTGAACAATATTTGAGAGAAACAGGCCTTTTGTGTATATAGAACAAGTCTTAGATCTTTGATTTAAACTCATGAAAAATGGGAGCAAAAACAAAAGAACTTTGAGGGAATGAGGGAAAACACTTCTAGATACACCTGCTATTGGTTCATAAAATTTGTATTTAGGTTCATGCTACCTCCGTCTAAGATAACCACTAGGTAAAAAATGCTTCTTAACAAAGTCGAGAATCACCGACAACTCTAAGAACGTTCACAGATAGTCACCATCAGATAAATATTTCCCAGCATCAATTCAATCACAATGCAATGAAGAAAGCTCTTTGACACTTTACAAAAATCCAACTAGATATAAGATTTTCACCGATGCCCTGGGCACTCGGCCAGTTTCGGGTTCAAGTGTCCCTATTTGGTGATACAGGTTATCTCTATATGGCGTGTGTACAATATTTTGGAAAATCAGTAGTATGGAAAACCGATGCTTACCTGCGGGGGCCGCAGCAAGGTCCCGCGAAAAGACTCCTCTCCCTGGGTGTCCTGTGGTCCTCTCGATTGAAGAAAAGTGGAAGAAAGGACTCCGGACAAGGCTTTCTCAAGTTTTCACAATGCATTTATTTTCGTTTTAATCAAGGTTATCAAAAATGTAATACAAAGAATCAAAATAAAGAACGGTTTACAATATGACAGTTATTCAAGTGGCTTACTCCAAGTGTTTGGTTATTGGAAGTCCTGTTATCAGTTTAGGTTCATTGGTCGTCAATTTGGTTTCTGTTTATTCTAGCTCCAGCGGCTAATGTATTATTTTCCCGTTTTGATTTCTCTTGAAAATGCAATTGGTGCTTTTCAACGATCAAAACTTGTTTACAATTCTGTAACTTCATCGATCTCTTAAAGCTCTTAGTTAGTTAATTAAAATGTAATTACCTCGCCAGAGTTTCATGTGTCTCGCTATAGTTTAAGAATCGTGATGTCTTATGTCAAGCGTGTTAGGGCTCCGCTGCCCATCACTATCAGCCTGCTCAACTCATCAAAAACATCCCCTTAAGGCCCTGTCACACATATCCGTATGACAGAAACATATGCCGGCGCATACGAAATATCGGCAATAGGTTGATATAAATTAAGGGTAAGTTTGAAGGACGCAGATGTTACGCCAAACACGCCAGACATACACAGTTCCGTATGGCAGAAACATATGCCGGCGTATATGAAAATATGTCCAAATACGTCCAACTTTTCTACAGCGGTGTTGTAGCTGACGGATACATAATGAATACATAATAAATTATTATACGAATGTCAAACATTGATAGCTTATCACTTACCTATTTAAAATATATAAGAGCCTCTGGTCAACGAAGCTAGAAAAGTGCCATTTGGTTCACGTCATGCTGATGCTGGAGAACGGCTAAAATGCTGAACGCTAGCTGTACTGTAGAAACACGTTTAATAAATTATTCCATCGTCAGGCATAATGTTAACATAGGGTAGGAATAGGTTATCCACCTCGTTATCAATAAATTGGCTGTAGGATTCACCGTCAGTCGATGTAGCCCATATTCTAATGTAGTCACGTAGGTATTCACGTACTATGTTTATGTAGGTAAGTATTCACATACTGTATTTACGTAGGTAAATATTCAACTACGTATTCCGTATTCACGTATGTCTAACGTCACGTAACGTCTTCATAGCTTATGAAGCACACGTCGGGTACGTCCGCTAATTTTTAACATGCTCAAAACATCAGTGTTCAACAACGCACCCCAGCGTAACACAGTGAGCTCTTAACGAATACTACTTATACCTTACCTTATATCAACGTAAACCAGCGTGTTGCCAATATTTTGTATACGCCATATTTTTGTATATCTTATACATTCGTTGGGCATTCGTCTGATACATTTTGTATTAGGAAGTGATGCGCTATCCATAGGTTAGACATGCATATCTGTATATATTCACTTTACCGATCCGATCCGATGATAAGTTGGACGTATTTGGACTCTGACAAATTTTCGTATGCGCCGGCATACGTTTCTGTCATACGGATATGTGTGACAGGGCCTTTATATCTTAACTTACAAAATACCTACAAACGACATACCCAAAGTAAATTGAAAGCTGCTCTTCAACCATTTGCACCAGCTGCATGATTTTGGTCTCATTCAAAAGATGACTCTCTTTTTGTTCTTGCAAAACATTGAATAATCACTCCAAGTACTTCTGGCACTGAGTAATAGTGGCCTGAATATACTGAATTTGAAGAAAATACACTCCGCCTGAAGTTTGATGTTGAAAAAGATACCTGAAGATGGGTATAGCTGGTAGGTATGGACTGGAAAACACAATAAAAACATAGAACCAAGTGTTATGAAGTAAACCTTCCAATTTCAGATAAAAACTTAATTTATTAGACATATTTTTCTAAGAGTAACACCAGGCGTACACAAACTGTGCCTGTGTACATATTATAATATTTATTAAGGCTCGTTCTTGCGCATCTTGCACAAGACATGCAAGCGCGTTCTTGATGGACGTTTTTTCTATTGTTTCTTCCAAAAACCAAACCACCTTGTGAGTAGCGATTAAACCATATATCTTAAGTCAAAAGTTCACATAACGCTTATCGTGTTCTACATACATCCCTTCAATTATTCTCCTTCCATCAGCTGTCACCGAAAGTAGCACCTAAAGCCCCTATTCACAGAGGAAGTGGTACCTTATTGGCCTCAGCAAAATGCAGTAGATCTTAGTTGACCATAAAGCTGTTAAATCCCCTATTCATAAGGCATGACCTTTGTAAACTCATAAAAAAGTAGAACTTAAAACCATGTCATCACAATGCATAAAACATATAATCACAATTATAATGGATACATAAGCAATATTTATTTTTTCTTAGGAGTTGTTTTCCTTTCTTGAGAACAAAAAAATGTTCTCCCCTTTTTAAAATTAACCTCTACCTCCCCTTCACACACACAGTTCCAATCAATAAATGAAAATAATGGTTATAATGAGGCCACTATGAGTACTACAAATTCCTGTACTCTAATTTAACTTTAACGCAAGTATACTATATATCAGTATTTCAGCAAGCAAATAAATGATAAAAGATAACATATTTAACTTTAAGATAACCCATAGGTTATTTAAGTTCATTCTATGTAAGTGACAAACTTCTTCTGTGGTAATGACAAATACTCCATCCATATGTTATCCTGACCATAAATATACATATATTTTAATATAAATATAGTTGGCACCTATATCTTACAGGGGATAAAACCTCTCCTTAGGCTGCACTAGCACTTTTTGTTTTTCTCAGTATTTTCTTACATTTTTTGTGTCTATTTTTGGAGTGTCTGTGCACCCTAACACTCATCGACGGATCATGCCATCACAAGAGCATAAAGAATAAACGCATGTATGTGAATTGCACCATTATCCACTTCTCTCAATATATATTTGAAATGTGTAATGTTCAAATATTATCAACTTGGGTGTGAAAACACAGCATCTGCAAGCATCTGGGGGAATGCCTAAACAACAGCACTAAAGGGGTGTATCTAACTTTTAACTTCTCCAGTGATCTTCTTTTTTTGACTAAGCATTACATTAAAAGTCTGAGTTAGACTAGAATTTCAACAGTTTAAGTAGTTTAAAGAAGTGATATCCAATCCTTCATCTCTGGCCCGGAGGACATCCTTTCACCACGACACCCCCTCCATGCACAACACCAGCAGCTACATTCACATGCACAGTAGCCTAGTTAAGACTATGTAACTTTTAAAAGAATATGTAACATAGCCTCATCTTACAAAAAGTTTAGTTTGTGAGTAATAAAACACATCTTAGCTTAATTCCCTACACCGCTGCTCCAGCCTGTCTTGGTTTAGTATAATGACCAGTCTGGTGGCTAATGTTAGTTACACAGTAGTATCTAACGTTTCCTAACATTACAAGGCTAGTCACTCTCTGCTTGTTCTACTGCTGTTGTTTACTATGTTTAAGCATGTCACAAACATTTCAATAGTTTTATCACAAAAATAAAAGATGACATAAAGTACACACTGTGTCTCCTTGTGATCCTATTCAACTTGTTCTCTGTAAGGCCACCTGATGACCTAAATCCTTTGAAATAAAAGGAAATTTAGAGTAGATAAGGTAAGACAAGATAAATACGAACTTCATTGATTCCACACCAATTGTTACAACCACTCAAGAATCAAAGAAGCAAAGAAAACTAGAGTGCAGATCCCCGCCAGGTGTATCTGACCCAGTCCCAGAGGGCAGGGCTCCAGACAAACGTTTTCCATCACCACAGAACATGTTGTTTCTCTACTTTGTTATCTTCTATCGTTGTTATTTATAGTTGTAGTGGAAACACCATAACATGTTATATTTAGCTTTTCCCCAGCTGCCCCTCGAGGCCCCAGCTGTTCCCAGCTGCCCCTCGAGGCCCTAGTCTCTGTTCCTGCTGTTGGGCCACAACAGCCCCCTGTTTCCGCTATTGGGCCGTGACAGCCTCCAGTTCTTGCTGCCGGGCCGCAACAGCCTCCTCTTCCCACTGCCGGACCTCCACAGACTTCATCTTCTGCTGCCGGACCTCCGCAGACTTCAGTTCTCACTGCCGGACCTCCACAGACTTCAGTTTCCGCTGCCGGATCTCTGCTGACATCCACCCCAGCTGTCCCTCAAGACCCCAGAGGTTCCACAGCTACCCCTCGAGACCCCAGCCCCGGTGCTCCCTCTGTTCCTCGAGACCCCAGCCCCTGTGCTCCCTCTGTCCCTCGATACCCCAGTCCCTGTGCTCCCTCTGTCCCTCGATACCCCAGCCCCTGTACTCCCCTCTCTTCCCGAGACTCCTGTGCTCCCATCTCTTCCCGAGACCCCTGTGCTCCCACCTCTTCCCGAGAGGTCCGCCTCCTGCGGGCCTTAGACCCGCCTCCGGCGCCCCTCCTCCCACCCTGCTTGTTTTTTGAATTTTGGGACGTCTGGGATAAGTGTTCACTCCCCATTATGTCATGTCTAGTTGTACTTCCTCTCTGTGATTGTTGATTGGTTCCTCCTGTGTCCATTTACTCTGCCCTTGTGTTTCTGCCTTTCTCCCCAGCTGTGTCTTGTTCCCTCGTTTGATGTCTGTGTATTTAGCCCTGTCTGCCCCAGTGTGTTTTGTGGGATTGTCATTTATGTGTTCTGCTCGTGTTCTGCTCGTGTTCTGCTCGTGTTCTGCTCGTGTTCTGCTCGTGTTCTGCTCGTGTTCTGCTCGACCCCGGATTGGTTTGTGTTTTGGTTACTGTGTTTTGTTGTATTCTAGATTCGGCTTTGTTTTAATAAAGCTCGCTTTTTGTTAAATCCTCGTCCTGCATTCTGCTTTTGGGTCCTCTCCGTTACCACACCATGACACTTGGTCAAAGTACAAAGTAGCAAAGCCTCTAAATACCAATATTATTAAAACAGAAAAACACAAAGATAACTTTTTACATTTTTTAAATACATTGCAGGGCTTGTGTAATGTGACTGTAAATTATTTTGGTCAGCTTCTCCTCAAGCATGTCTAGGAAACCTTGTTAACGCATTCAAAGTTCATTCAGTGGAGACATAAATGTCTTACATTAACAACATTTGTGAACAAAGCCCATCTCCTTGTTACTGGTGGTTTCAGCCAAGGACACTGTGCTGCCTGGAGTGTTTTCCCCTCGCCAGCCCACAACTCCCTCCTCAACCCTTTGTCTCAAACACAATCACACAACACGCTCACGCACACAGCAGAGTACTGGTCCACTGACCTGCAGTGGCTTTCAGATATTCTCTGCTGTCTCTCATGCAGATGAATCAGAGTGATAGAGAATTAGGAAGGACAGGGACAAGTGACAAGATTATTTTAGTACACACAACCTTTTCTGAACAAAGACTGCTGTGGGTACTGAGAGAAATATGTAGGCTTTTTCTGGAAAATCTGTGATGAACATTGTTTAGGCAGACTGGTGATCAGAGCGGAGGACCAACAACTACACAAAGCAACAAACTGAAGAACAACCTGGAGGATGAGCTGTGACAGGAAGGAAAGAAGAAAAGAATATCATTGTTCAGAAGTAGTCAAATCTGTGTTGTAATGAGGAGATTTTATTTACAGAAGAAATAACACCATGATTCAGCAACAGCCAACACATGAGACATCGCTGGGTGCCTCCATGCATCATTTTCCATGCTAAAATGTAAAATATATTTTTAACGGACAGTTTGGACATTGGACTTGTGCACAGCTCTGCATTTTGAAAAGCCTCAGCAGGACTTATTTGGATGTCCTGGCAGCTAATGTCAAAGCTTGCATGCAACTGACAATTCAAGCAGCCATCATCAGCGCCACATAAAAAAAACATACTCAGAGAACCAAACAGATATTCATGAATGATATTCAGATCACAGTAGACTCATTTCATTGTGATGTTACTATGCACAATGAAGCAGTTACTGCTTCGGACGTCAGATGTCACATGATTTGTAGCAAGCTTCGAAGCAGTGGTTCTATGAAATTGTAGTTCAGGGTTTAAAGCACGTATTGAAGCTTCAGTATCGCACTGCCATCACTACCCAGAACGTCCACCAGCCTTCTGTCCCCGACCTCGAGCTTGTCTTCCACATCTCCGACCCTGGGTTACCTGTGTCTGTGTGAGATCTTCTGCTGGGTGTGATTATCATTTTGGATTAGATCTCTGCATGCGTCCTGTGATTTCCTGTACCTGCCGGTTCTGGTAAATAAACCTGTGTCTACAATTCCTGGTTTCCTCTGTGTTGCATTTGGGGCCATACACCCCCTGTGACAACTGTGCAGCTTAAAGTGAGGGCGGGTAATGTATTTAAGAATTTATTTATTTTCAAATTTGTTGAAATAGTCTTTACAACGCGACAACAATTAATAAATCAAATGGTCTGACAAAAAGAAGTCTGTGGCTGCTGCAGGACTGTAATTAGTCCGTCTAATGTTTCATGTGCTCCAAATAAAAAGATTGGATGGCAGACCTGCCTTTCGCCCTACCTGAGCGCACTCTGCCTGTGCGCTCATTCCGTGTCACCATCATCTTCCATAAGCTTCTAGCTTGACAGCTGTGAGTACTAACAAAAGCCATGTTTGTTGTTTATGTTATATGCTTTTTTTTAAATTGTGATCCTTTTAGTGGGTTGGCCAGTGGATGCCAAAAGGGCTGTCAGTGTTGCCGACCTTTGGAGCTAGTGCTGCTAGCAACACTGGGCTGGGTTTTTCGGTTGGATAATTTTTTTATCTACGTAGTTTACTCTTGCTGGTTACTTCAATGTTACCTACCCAAGCTTGTGAGTTTTGCGTTTCGATAGCATTTTAGCACATTTATTCCAACACGGAATCAACTAAGTCAATCGAAATTCTTTCGATCCTGTATAAAAGCTATTTAAGTTTTTGTTATAGCTAGATAACTACAACTCAAACATTTACCTTGTGTTGTAAAAAGTCAGAAAGCATATAAATAATAATTTTAATGATATAGATTAATGTAGTGGAAATGAGATTCCAACAAAGAACACTGATGAGACATGGAGGAAGAGAGGTCTTGTTGAACTGAAAAAAACACAGTCCACGTGCAATCATAGAGGGATGTTTCTTTCTTTAAAGAAAGGCTTTTTAGAGGCAAGTGCAAAAGTCAAAGAAACGTATTGATGACACGCTGAAACTTTTCAACTTGAGGGAAAAATGTATGCTCATCCTAAGGCTCCAATTGGTAAATGGGTATGGTTATCATGTGCCAAAAGGCACAAGTGTTACTATAAACATCAGCAATAGCTCTCAAAGGTCCCAGTAAGCCATCCCATATCAAAATTTCTTTAATGAAAATGAATAAAGTCCTATGTCTGTAATATTAACTGACAAAAGCAGTGAAACTAGCTAAAAGCGACAAGCCAGCTGCTTGTTAGCTTCGGAACTTCTAACATCTGGGTATTTTACCAACTTGGAACCACTGCTCGAAAGCATTAATGTTATTCCAAAGATACACCATGAATAAAACTAATCTGAATTAATGTTAAAACACTACCGCTGTGGTCGGGACTTAGACCAGCAGCAGACGAGCTGCACTTTGGCTGCTCGTAGTAGCAGAGCTAACATCAGCAGTGCTAACGTTATAGCAGAGCTAACATCAGCAGAGCTAACACCAGCAGAGCTAACATCTGCATCACTGCTGCTAATTCAAGCTGTGTTTAAAAAAACTTGAATATTTTCGCCTGAGTTTCTGAACGTTGTAGTTGACGTCGCTCCATTTATAATTAATGTGTTGGATTTTTGACTTTTTTGCACTTTGTAGTTCTGTCCTCTCCTTTCCTCTCTCGTTTGTTCGCGAAACGGAGAGAGTGTGAATGCGCAAAGCAACGCAGTAAACACTGAAACGTGCACATAAATTAGATAAATAACATAAGCGTTTGGTTTATTTAATAAAAGAACACATGAGTTTCTGAACGTTGTAGTCGACGTCGCTCCATTTATAATTAATGTGTTGGATTTTTGACTTTTTTGCACTTTGTAGTTCTGTCCTCTCCTTTCCTCTCTCGTTTGTTCGCGAAACGGAGAGAGTGTGAATGCGCAAAGCAACGCAGTAAACACTGAAACGTGCACATAAATTAGATAAATAACATAAGCGTTTGGTTTATTTAATAAAAGAACACATTTGTCGTTATATATATATATAAAATAAAACACGGGGTTCCGTTGGAGGGGGGGGGGGGGGGAGCAGTGCCTCAGACTTGTTTCTTTGTGCTCGTTTATTGTTGGATCACTTAAGAGTGCAAATTGTTTCACATTTCTGAGGCTGCTGTGTTTAACACCAGTTACAGTTTGAATGTCTGACCCGTCTCCGATTGGCTGCAGTCTATGACACTGATTAAAGTTTGAATCTCAAACTTCTTACCGTTGCATTTGTTTAACACTCCTTAATAAAATATCTTTGTTTGCTCCCTGGGTACATGGTGTATCAGGGAAATTGAAGGTAAAAATAACAAAACATTTGTTTAATAATATAATATTTATTATTATTTTGAAATTTTATTATGTAACTTCAATCTCAGAGAATTTGAGTTTTTATAATAACATAATATAGCAGCCTAATAATAAGAAAAATATTATAAGAATTGAAATACTAAATTAATATAATCAATATGTAATATAAATTATAAATACTAACAATAATAATTTGAATAATACAAACAGAATAATAATCAACATTAGAATTCAGGGGAGACAAACAGGAAGCCTACATTCCTGGGGGACCTGGATAATGGATAGGGGGGCGCTGGCCCAAGAAAGGTTGAGAACCACTGGTCTAAGGACAAAGGGTGTTGTATGCTGTACAGTCTGTAAAGCCCACTGAGACAAATTAGTGTAGGCATATTTGTCATGAAAAAAAGGATTTGTGTATTTTTTTTGTTAAAAGCAAAAACTCACTTGATTTTGTTAGATTATACTATAAACATGAAAAGAAATTAAGGTGGCATTTTCTCTGAGCATTCTAACGGCCTGAAATCCAAGATGGCCTGAAATCCACCATAGCAAAACACACTAAATTTGACACTAAAATTAACTTAATGTGGTTTAAATATGTTTTCAGCGTTTCATCGGAAACTACATGAAGCAGTTCGAGCCACCATACAACGTGACCTATTGCTCTACATGCAGAGTCTGGAATCACTCATGAAGTACTTCTTTGCCCATGATCATTTAAACTATGCACGCCTTCTACCACTGTACATTTATACAATGCCACAAACAGAAAAGCAGCATCCTGAGATCTGGGCTGAGGGCATGAAAGGGAACTTCTGCGTCACCAAAGGTGTTGCTGGATTCACATCAATAGGCACAGACCATGGGATTGAACAAGAGAATCGTGAACTCAAGGTTATTGGAGGCATAGTCGGAATCACACATAATGAAAAGACACTGGACAAGTACTTTCTTATTGCACCTGAACTCTCAAGCTTACAACATGAATTTGAGAAAAACTACTTCACTGGCAGGAAGGTGAAGAGAACACAGCACTATTAGCACAACAGGTTCAAGCTGACAGAAATGAGGCAACTGGAAGTGAGCCATCTGATAACCAAGCAATCAAAGTATCCTTGCAGGTGGCAGACACAGCAGTGGAACATACAAATGTTGACCCAACAGATGAATCATCAGCACACCGAGTGATCATTATTGGCTGTGGTAAATTCAGTTAGCAAAACGAAACAAATGAAAACATGCCAAGACTTTGCAGATGTCTTTCTCCAGATAATCTGTAACATGGCAGCACAATATGAGGAGGTCAGATTGGTGTTCGACCGGTCCATCAAAACATCGCTCAAGGAACAGATGAGGACAAAAAGGACCAAGGGAAAGTCAACATATTACCACGTGAAAGACAACACTTTAATCCAAAATATTTCCTTGAAGGACTTCTTATCAGATATCCGCACCAAAGGAGAACTGACCGAGTATTTGGCTGACAAAGTTGTATGTCACAGCAAGAGCTCCAACAACAGACTGAAAAAACTTATGGTGACCTCAGGAACACAAACCAAGGGCAATGTTGATATCCCAGACTTACGGGAAAGGGCAGGCTGAAGAGGAACATTTCTGTGCGGAGCATATACAACAACTTAGGACCAAAGCGCACTTCTGCACTGTTAGGTTTTCATGCTCCAATATGTCTGGCAGAACCAAAGACTCGTGTTTCAAGGCATTTATGTCTTGTGATGATGAGATCCTGGATGCACTAGCAATGCTCGGGAATGATATTGATCTGCCCGCTGATGTATGCTTTCAGTTGGAACGCTTTGTCTGTATTTTGTATCGATCCAAAATCTACACAAAAGTGAATGAGCTCCGTTGGTTCCTCTACTCAAATTGTGCAGCCGAAGCAGAAAACCTCCCACCAACTTCTGGCTCACTGGACTTACACATTCGTCGGGCACATTACATATCCATGATTTAGAGAAAAGCTTGTGAAACTCACCCGTGCCTCCCATCACCAACTGCATTTGGTTGGACATTTGATGCAGGTATAAGTCACTTCTCTCCAGTTCGCTGTTTGAATCTACCAGCTCCTGAAGCAGTATTGCACCTCATAAACGTGGATCCGAAGGAAGGTGCAGCTGTCGCAAGAACAATATCCCATGTACGGAAGTTTGTGGATGCTGTGTTTTCAGCTGCAACAACAAAACTATACAACCAGAGATAAATGAAGACTGTGAAGATTGAGGTGTTACTATCTATGCCATTCACAAAATAATAATTCACTTGATATCCATTGCTAAAACTACTAAATTAATGCCAGGCATTTAATCAGTATGACTTTTTGCATCTTCCTGTTTAAACGATTTAAGAGATTGAACACTGTATTGAACAGTAATTCAAGTATTTCATTTGATTTAGATATGCTTGTTGGCTTGTTACTTATGTACTCTTTGTGAAAAAGACATGTCTTTAAATAGGTAGATACTTGGTTTGTAATTACTTGGCTTGGTAATGCATGCAAAGGGAGAAGGTATAGCTTACATTGCGGGTGCGCGGTGGCCATTTTGGAATTTGGCATGTAGATCATACATATAACATAAATTTGATGATGCCATTAGATTCCTGGTCTCAGAAAACATATATTTAGACACTTCATTTGTAATTGTATCACATGTATTCGTGAAGATATCGCGAATATCGTGAACTTTTTTTTAAAGCTTATGATACCTTCTTACAAAATGAGTGAGTTTTTGCTTTTAACAAAAAAAATACACAAATTTGCAATATGCCTACATATATTGTACTATATAAATACATTTAATTTGATTCATCAGACAAAGGTTGTTTCATTAACCTCTTACCGTGTGGGTGAATTTACCCAAAAATACCTAAAAACGACACCCAATGTAAATTAAAAGCTGCTCTTCAACCATTTGCACCATATGCATGGTTTTGGTCTCATTCAAATGATAACACTCTTTCCATTTATAATTGTAGTGACTAAGTATTGATTACATACTTCCTTTCGTAATTACATGTTTTTTTAATTTGAGGAACATCGGCGCTGATATGTACAAGTTAACTAAAAAGGTTTTATTAAATGTTTTAATTTTAAAGCAATTGGTGGTGGGGGCGGTTGGCAAGTAATGCTCGAACACTGCGTAACACTGTGTAACATCTACTACAGGGGCAAGCTGGGTGCCAGTGTGTTGTGGTCAGCTCTATCCGTAGCTGTGTCTCAATTCAGGGGCTGCAGCCTTCAGAGGACGCAGCCTTTGCGGTCTTTGGAGGGTGGGTCCTCCGTAGACCGCGAAGGCAGAACCAAACTGAGATGGTCTGGTTTACGGGGGATTTCCTGGTATGTCACCAGCTGTTCACACCCCTACCTTTTGCCGCTCCCTCCATCTAGCAATTATCGGAAGTTATCAAGCGCAGTTCACGGCTTACTTTAGCATTTTTTCCCAGAGAATGGAGCCAGAGATAATACTTTTCTTTTTTTCTTTTCAAACTTGATTGAAGATATGCTTTATCACCGGCGCATAAGGGGGTGCGTGGCGCGGATTCTATTTAGTTCCCTCATCTCCTTTCCTCTGCTCTGTCTCTGACTGCAGGTGTGTGCGCACGTGTAGGTGTGTCAGAAAGTGAATGTGCAAAGTAGACAGTACACACTGAAACGTGCACATAAAATAAATAACATAAGCGTTTAGTTTATTTAATAAAAGAGCACCTGTTCAATGTGAAAAGTGAGTTGTGAATATATATATATATTTTTTTTTAAACTCTAGAAAAAAAAAAGAAAAACCTTGAATTTCAGGGGATCGTACAGCAGCTCCTAGCAGCTAGCTTAACTAGCATCGCTCCCGTAACCTATCAGCGAAAATGTTATGTTTTAAGGTCCTTTGATTTTAAGCGCCATTTTTTGTCAGAAAAAACTTATCTGGGGGCGCATTGAATCTTGGGATACCTACGGCCGTGAAGGGATACATCAGATGTATCCTCCAAATCCGGCAAAAGAATTCCGCATTTGTCGGCTGCATTTGAAGGAGTCTCTGAAATGGGAAAGCCCGGCTGCTGTGACGTAATCAGTCTACAAATGCCGCCTCCGAAGGCTACAGTCCCTGAATTGAGACACAGCTAGTATGAATGGTTTCAGCTGGCTGGCAATTAAACAGCTACGACCTCCTCTGATTCCCACCAGCTGTCTTTGATGCTATTTGCCTTTTTTGTTGTTGTTCTCTGAGTTTTTGTCACTACTATTTTCACTTTCTCCAGGTTACAAACACCTCTTTCATCTTGATGAGCCTCAACTGGTATAGGCGATAAATAATACTAAACCTTAGTGTGATTTATATGAAGTGATGAGTTTTTAATTTTTAATTTTGATGCAAGCTCTACTTCATTGTTAGCCCTGACAGCTGTTGGTGGTGGTCTAGTGGTTCGGCTTCCAGATAGAACACCGGAAGGTTTTTGACTTCAATGTCCTGTAGTCACTAAGTCACTCTGGATAAGAATGTCTGCTAAATGAATAAATAATAATAATGTTATTAATAATAATAACTCTGTACTGTACTGTACAAAGAATAGATATGATGTTGTTTGTATTGAATAGTTTTAAATTATCTCCTTTACTCTCTTCACAACAAACCTGCTGCTCCCCTGCTGTGTACTAATTGGCTTCATGAAGCACCTGTAACAAGGTTTTCCTCTCAAGGATCTCTTTTTTTTAAGAGAACATGCATGCCGTTCTGTCAAGCATATTGTGTGGTTTGAAAAAACAGGCTGCCGCAAATGCAAATGTCTTATTCACAGGGGAAAAAAAAGCTTCCAATCTGTTTTGATGCATATTTTTAAATGCCTGCATAGCACCACATGCTGATGTATATTTCAAATGAGGAACGCCAATAGCGTTGTTCAGGTGAAAGTAATTAATTTGCCACATCTCTGATTTGTTGATTTGTGTATACACACACAAATATATATATTTTGAAAACACAGCCGGGATTGCGTTTAAGTCTGGAGGGACGGAAACAGAGACTTTTGAAAACAATGACGCTTGAGTGGGTCTTATCAGTCATGAGCTGCACTTCTGTGATTTGTCACACCCCTATAAAGTGACACTTCTCCAGAAGAAAACAACAGCCTTGACTACCATTGGTTAATTCAACATGGATAACAAATTACAGGCATTGCTGACCCTATTGTCTATATCAGGGGTCACCAACCTTTTTGAGACTGAGAGCTAACTGAAGGGTAATAATATTGTTGTAATATTGTTGTAATATGGAGGGATACTTATTTGAACTCCCTGAGTAATATAAATGTGCTCCATTTACCTTTATTTATATATACATATATATATATATATATATGTATATATATATATATATATACATATATATATATATATGGAGAATGTGTCTTTGGTAGGGCATTAATAATGATGATTGTAAGGAATCATTAACATTAGTACTTAGTGGTCAATCGTATATACAGTATATTTTTAAACATGCAAGTTTAACTATTTCTCTGTTATTCTCAACAATTAGTTTCAATATTTGAAAGTCATATAATATTATAGTAATCACATTTTTGCCTGAAGTGACTGTTTTCGGTTTTGAGGAGGGTGATGGATAAAGATGGGGAGGATCTTCCTTTTGTTGTCTAGGCTTGTTTTGTTCTGCTCAACTATTGTGAAGTTCACACAAAAACTGTAAGCGAACAAAGCATAAATTAAAGTAGGACAGGGATTTCCAGCCAGCACAGCTACGAGTGTAAGAACAAACAATAACGAAACCGAGTGGAAGAGTGAGATGTGTATTGACCAAATATATTGCCCCATAATGTAGTAAAACTTTGATTTGTAACTGTTCATCAAGTATATTTGAGGTGTGTGATAGAGAGATAGAGCAGGACCTAGGCTATAGTAAATGAGTAGCAGCCTAGTAGTATTGCAGTATTTGTTGTGGCTACTGTAAATAAAACTGCTTTTGAAAAATATATATATATTTATTTTTCTTCACTAAATTCATCTCTGTTTGATTGACAGTATGTGTGTGGGAAAGATAGCGGTACAGCAGATCTTGAGTATCAAACAAGACCTTTTATTATAGGAAGTATATAATAATATTATTGCGTTCTCAGGCATGTTAGTATGGGCCGAGACTATTTCTGAAACCGCGCTAAACGCTTGTGTGTGGATGTAGCCTTAGATTTTTATATAAATATACATATATATGTGTATATGTTTGTTTGCAAAGCCTATCAGTTTTATTTCCTGGGCTCTGTTCCAATAAGCATCCAGATAACTTTGCAGACAAACTTAAAGGTATAGTATGTTACATTCATTTGTCGGTTATTGTTTGTAGACACCGTATTAAGCATTAGCCCCTCCTCCCTGGCTTGAGTGTGACAAATTGCAGCACACTACAGCCACTCCAGACGGACAGGGTAACACTGAAGCAGATAAACACACAAATGTAACATACTGACGCTTTGTATCCATCCATCCATCCATCGTCTACCGCTTATCCGGGATCGGGTCGCGGGGGCAGCAGCTCCAGTAAGGAACCCCAATCTTCCCTTCTCCGGGCCACATCCTCCAGCTCCGACTGGGGGATCCTGAGGCGTTCCCAGGCCAGTGAGGAGATATAATCTCTCCACCGAGTCCTGGGTCTTCCCCGGGGTCTCCTCCCAGCTGGACGTGCCTGGAACACCTCCCTAGGGAGGCGCCCAGGTGGCATCCTTACTAGATGCCCGAACCACCTCAACTGGCTCCTTTCAACGTAAAGGAGCAGCGGCTCTACTCCGAGTCTCTCACGGATGGCTGAGCTTCTCACCCTATCTCTAAGGGAGACGCCAGCCACCCGTCTGAGAAAACCCATTTTGGCCGCTTGTACCCGTGATCTCGTTCTTTCGGTCATGACCCAGCCTTCATGACCATAGGTGAGGGTAGGAACGAAGATCGACCGGTAGATTGAGAGCTTTGCCTTCTGGCTCAGCTCTCTTTTCGTCACAACGGTGCGGTAAAGTGACTGTAATACCGCCCCCGCTGCTCCGATTCTCTGGGCCAATCTCTCGCTCCATTGTCCCCTCACTCGCGAACAAGACCCCGAGGTACTTGAACTCCTTCACTTGGGGTAATGGCTCATTCCCTACCCGGAGTAGGCAATCCACCGGTTTCCTGCTGAGAGCTATGGCCTCAGATTTGGAGGTGCTGATCCTCATCCCAACCGCTTCACACTCGGCTGCGAACCGATCCAGTGACTGTTGAAGGTCACAGACCGATGATGCCATAAGGACCACATCATCTGCAAAGAGCAGCGATGAGATCCTCAGGTCACCGAACTGCAACCCCTCTCCTCCACGACTACGCCTCGATATCCTATCCATGAAAATCACGAACAGGATTGGTGATAAAGCGCAGCCCTGGCGGAGGCCAACATTCACGGGAAACGAGTCCGACTTACTGCCGAGTATCCGGACACAACTCTCGCTTTGGGCGTACAGGGATTGGATGGCCCTCAAAAGTGACCCCCTCACCCCATACTCCCGCAGCACCTCCCACAGTATCACCCGGGGGACCCGGTCATACGCCTTCTCCAGATCCACAAAACACATGTAGACCGGATGGGCGTACTCCCAGGCCCCCTCCAGGATCCTTGCGAGAGTGAAGAGTTGGTCCGTTGTTCCACGACCAGGACGGAATCCGCATTGTTCCTCTTCAATCAGAGGTTCGACTACCGGCCGAACCCTCCTTTCCAGCACCTTGGAGTAGACTTTACCAGGGAGGCTGAGAAGTGTGATACCCCTGTAGTTGGCACACACTCTCTGGTCCCCCTTTTTAAATAGGGGAACCACCACCCCGGTCTGCCAACCCCTAGGCACTGTCCCAGACTTCCACGCAATGTTGACGAGGCGTGTCAACCAAGACAGCCCCTCAACACCCAAAGCCTTCAGCATTTCTGGACGGATCTCATCAACCCCTGCGGCTTTGCCACTGTGGAGTTGTTTGACTACATCAGTGACTTCCATCAGGGAAATTGACGATGATCCCCCATCAGCTTCCAGCTCTGCCTCAACCATAGAGGGCGTGTAAGTCGGATTCAGGAGTTCCTCAAAGTGCTCCTTCCACCGGCTGATAACCTTCTCAGTTGAATGGATGGATGGATGGTTTTCCAGAAGCACCTTGGTGCCGATCGAAAGTCCTTCTCCATAGCTTCTCCGAACTTCTCCCACACCCGCTGCTTTGCCTCTGACACGGCAGAAGCTGCCGCCCTTCTAGTCCTTCGATACCCTGCAACTGTTTCCGGAGTCCTCCCGGATAACATAACCCGGAAGGACTCCTTCTTCAGTCGGACGGCTTCCCTGACCACCGGGGTCCACCACGGTGTTCGAGGGTTACCGCCCCTTGAGGCACCTAAGACCTTGAGACCACAGCTCATCACCGCAGCTTCAGCAATAGAGGTTTTGAACATCGCTCACTCAGTTTCAATGCCCCCAACCTCCACAGGGATGGCTGAAAAGCTCCGCCGGAGGTGTGAGTTAAAGATCCCCAGGACAGGGGCTTCCTCCAGACGTTCCCAGTTCACTCGCACTACCCGTTTGGGTTTACCAGGTCTGTCCAGAGTCTTCCCCCACCCCTTGATCCAACTCACCACCAGATGGTGATCAGTCGACAGCTCCGCCCCTCTCTTCACCCGAGTGTCCAAAACATGCGGCCTCAGGTCAGATGATACGATTACGAAATCGATCATTGACCTTTGGCCTAGGGTGCTCTGGTACCACGTGCACTTATGAGCATCCTTATGTTCGAACATGGTGTTTGTTATGGCCATTCCATGGCTAGCACAGAAGTCCAACAACAAACGACCATTCGGGTTTAGATCAGGGAGGCCCTTCCTCCCAATTACGCCTCTCCAGGTGTCTCCATCGTTTCCCACGTGTGCGTTGAAGTCTCCCAGCAAGACTACGGAGTCCCCTACTGGAGCCCCCTGCAGGGCTCCATTCAGGGTCTCCAATATGAATACTCAGAACTGCGGTTTGGGGCATAGGCACAAACAACAGTCAGAGTTTTCCCCCCCATAACCCGAAGGCGTAGGGAGGCGACCCTCTCATCCACCGGGATAAACTCCAACGTAGCGGCGCTCAGCCGGGGGCTAGTGAGTATCCCCACCCCGGCCCGACGCCTCACACCTTGGGAAACTCCGGAGAAGAATAGAGTCCAACCCCTATCCAGGAGTACGGTTCCAGAGCCAAGACTGTGCGTGGAGGTAAGCCCCACCAGATCCAACTGGTAGCGATCCACCTCCCGCACTAGTTCCGGCTCCTTCCCCCACAGAGAGGTGACGTTCCACGTCCCCAGAGCCAGCCTCTGCTGCCCGGGTCTGGTCCGTCGAGGTCCCTGACCATCACTGCCACCCATGTGACAGCGCACCCGACCCCAGCGGTTTTTCCCATGAGTGGTGGGCCCACAGGATGGATGGATGGGAGGCACCACGTAACTTCTTCGGGCTGTGCCCGACCGGGCTCCGTGGCAAACCCGGCCACCAGGCGCTCGCTGTCGGGCCCTCCCTCTGGGCCTGGCTCCAGACGGGGGCCCCAGGCTTCCTCCGGGCAGGATCTCTCCTTTCCTTTCCCTTTCTTTCATGAAGTCGTTTTTGAACCATTCTTAGTCTGGCCCCTCACCTGAGACCAATTTGCCTTGGGAGACCCTACCAGGAGCACTAGGCTCCAGACAACACAGCTCTCAGGTTCATAGGGACACACAAACCTCTCCACCACGATAAGGTGATGGTTCCCAGAGAGGGACGCTTTGTATCTTATTGGAAATTGTTGCATACTATACCTTTAAAATCATGACTTCGCTCTGCATCGGCCAATTGCGAGTGGGACCCAGATTCCCCTCAAACAAAACCTGCCTGTTTGCTATCCTGGCTCCAAAATAGTGGAACGACCTCCCCGTTGATGTCAGGTCAGCAGACAGTCCTCACACTTTCTGTCGCAGACTGAAAACTCACCTGTTTCAACTGCACCTCGGCAAATGAGAGAGGACAAAACCCTAAAAAAACCAACTGCTCTTTGTATGTTGCATTTACATTGGTTTGGCTTATTTGAAGCTATTGTTCTGCACTTAAAGGATTGTACCTATTTGAAGCTAATGTACTTGCAAGATTCTTGCTGTTCGTAGTTGTATCCTCATGATTGTTTGCACTTAGTCGCTTTGGACAAAAGCGTCAGCTAAATTAACTGTAATGTAATGATGATTTACAGGCAAGTTCTTGTGTTATAAGGAGTGTCCTCTTTTTTTGTTTTTCTAAACAGCTGTATTGACGTTTATCGACTATTGAAATATATTGATAAATCCTATTGAATGGGAAAAAACTTACAATAAGAAGAAAAATTGTTTACTAAGGTTAATTCTATATTGCCAGTAAAGGATAAAATGTTGACGAAAAGCTGTGGTGAGCGGTCCTTTTAACTGTAAAATAAATGTAAGTTGTTGTGGTTTTACAAGGAGTTGACAAATAGATATCCATCCACTCAGTTCCTCCGTTTGGCTTCTCCGGACTTCCTGGAGTGCAGATTGCCAGATGCAATGGTGAGCACAGGTTTCGATTTAAGTCCCAAGGATATAGAACACTAGGGCTTTCACAGAATAGTCGACTGGTGCATCATAATAGACTAATAGACTAACCGTTCCTCTGTGGTTTTAGCATGCTACAGTAATAAAGCAGTGGCAATGCCTCTTTGAGATGGCCGTTTAACAACCAAAGGTAACTTTTTATTGTTGGACATAGATTTTCTTTAACAATCATTTTCTATGTTATGCCATGTGAAATAAACACAATGTAAGTTATTTAGAGAAGGAATACCTCCCGCTTTCCAGGTGTGTCACAGTCTGCTCCAGTACTTCTTACCTCAGCCCGGTACTTTTCCACACCCCGCCTCCTTCTCACCTCACCAGCCAGCCACTTCCACCTCATCACCTCACCTTGGGCTCAGGCTGCTGCCAATTAATCAAGCCCTTATTTAAGCCTCTCCCAGTCACTCACTCAGTGCCAGATTGTACTCTGCCTGCCTGCCCCTGACCTGCCTGCTTTGCCTGTTTCCCGACCAAGCCTGTTTTGGACCTGTCTGCCTTGCCTGTTTCTCGATCCAGACAGGATTCCTTCAACCTGCCTTGCCTGTTTCCCGACCCTCCGCCCGGCCCCAATTTACCCCTTGCCTGCTACCTATTGGTTGGTCCTTGTGGATTATTATCATCCCGCTGTGGATCAGTGTACTCTGCTATAACCTGCTAACTATAACTACTAATAAAGGTCATTACCAATTATCCTTGGTTTCCTGTGTGCTGCACTTGGGTCCACCATCGACTTGTTGTGACAAGGTGGGTCCGCATAAATTTGTTAAACCTTTTGTGACAAGAATGGGTCATTTGTAGGATACTGTATGTCACGTGATCAACTATTCCACTACTTTTTAGGAGTAGTCAATCCTATATCTTGTTCACCAACTAAATAGTTCCACACACACACACACAGTAATCAGCTAGCCTCCCTTCACCCCAAATTTCAACAATAAATCATAAAATTGCCACGTTGAACTAATGTGTTTTACAAATATCTGGGTCGGATCTATAAAACATGGACAGGCAGTGAGGGAGTGGTGTCACTTTTCCATATGCGCTGGCTGCCAGTCGAAAAGCCGACTACTGTGTGTTTGGGTGTGTGTGCGCTCAGCCGAGTTGTTGTGTCCTGCGTAGAGAGCGGATTCTTCATTCTAAAAATAGCAACTAGCTTGTCCTGGTGGAGTGGAAGCCAACAAATCCTTAAGTGTGGCTGTTGAACTGCACAATCTGGCATAGTTGGCTGAGTTTTGGCATTAAATGTCATTACCAACTGTTCCTGGTATCCTGTATGCTGCATTTGGGTTCAAACACAACCCGTGACAGTTTGTTTGTTTTCCTCACGTCCATTTCTCTTCTCATGGACTGATTCACTTAAGCTGAACAGCCAATCGGAGCGATTTCTTTTGCCGACAGTCAACAAGGCCGAAAAGTTCCGACAGGGCTGGACACACCGCAAAAAACTAGGTTGACAGACTCTCACCAACGGCCCGACATTGACCTACTGTCACTCACATTTCAATGCCCCTCTCAGCTGAAGCCATCCCCCTCACGCAAGATCACACCAAAAGTCTGAAAGTGAAAATCGAAATAATATTCAACCTGAAAAAAGGTTTTCATACACTTAGTATACAGTATAGTTTGAATATATTGTTTTTTTCAACTTGAATTTTCAGTTAAATTAATTTTTTTAATGATCTAAACTTTTGGCATGGATTTAGCTCCATACAAAAACTACTTTCTTTAACTTTGTGCACTGGGTTCACCTTTTTACCCAGCTTGGAGCAACACAACATTTTTCAAACAACTCTTGTGCGAGCATGCTCGTGGCAGCACCTATAAACTCACTGCAAACAATTGAAAAGGCACTTTTTGTGACTCATCGTTGGCTGTGATATAACAAGAAGATGTTGTGAGATTTGAAGGTGCTTGGAGTCAGTACAAAAGTCAAAGGAATTGCCTGTGTTTTCCCTTTTGCCTCTTTAAATATTGGAACACAAAAAGCTTTCAGAGGGAGATAATGTTGCAAGGCTTGCAGGGCAAATGAGATTCTCTCCACAAAAACAAATCCTTTCAAATCCTCTGGTGTGAGTGGGTGTGTGTTTGTGTTACAAGTGCAAATCCTGCTGGGATAGGTTCTTGTGAATCAGCATCCGCAGAAAGTGTTTTAATGTGGGGCTGATGAACAACTTGAATTGCGGCGGTCTAATTGAATGTTTTGACATCCATGCACATTGTTTAGCAAATCGGGCTCATGTCCCATTTAAGGTCTTAAAGCTTAAATCAGTTTAAGCTGTTTATGGGCATCTTTACTGTATATCCCACATATAAATCAATGGGGCTCAAACTGAAGATTCCTGATTCAACCGTGTGATTTAATGTGGAGGATAAAAATCTACACCAGATTGGTGATAAACACTGTATTCACGCTTTCACTCAAAATGAGAGCTGATTGCCACCTGATGTGGGCAAAGAGTATTTTCTGTTGAGTCTTTGGAAACTAGCTAAATTGTGTTCAGTGTCATTACAAAATGGTGAAAAGGTTTCCAAAAAGAATAAGTTGATGATGGAAGTACACCAACCATCACCTATTTGTTGACCTTCTGCATTGTTTACCTGCAATATTTGACACAGTCCAGTGGAGAATATCAGAAAAAGTTTGCCAGTAAGCATTTGGATTGAATATTGAAAGTCAAAGGCCTCATTAAGAGCACATCTGGCTAAATTATTATATTGTGTAGAGCTTTGATTATCCGAAATGTATTTTAAATGATTTATGTTTCTCTTTTTTCTTTCAATTGCATATTACATCTTGCCGTAAAACTGTCAAACAAACACTTCATCTCTCTGTCTGCCAGTCTGCCAATCAAAACTCAGTTGAGCTGCCAGGCTCTTACACTTAAAGCTGTGAACATCTGATATGCTGGGGGTTGTCAGCACAAATGTGTACATGCCATGTTGTTATGAATGTGGAAAAGTATCAAGCAGGACATGTTTTGTTTGATTGGACTATTGACAATATTGTGATATATGTACTGTATTAAGATTAACAATAGCATAGTCTAGACACTTGGGGATGGTGGTGGTTATGGTGAAAGGGTGAAGAACAATAGCTGAATATCTGAATGGATGTGATGTTGAGCAAGACTTCTGAAGAGCTCAGTGTTTCTTTTGTAAACTGGGGGTGGAGGAGGGTCACATCAATCTGACATAGAAATAACTGCTGACAGCAGCAGAGAAATAACAAGTTTTAAAGTCTGACAGTAACAAGATGATTGGCTCACAAAGGTTGTGGCAAAATGTGATTGGTTTAACTGAAAGAGTCAATTGCCTCAGTCAGCTGATTGAGTTGGAAGCAGGAAAAGGGACCGAGAGAAATAACTTTTGTATTGCACTTTTTGTGAAATTGTGCACACATGCACAGAACTGATTAAACTGAGAGGAGAGGGGAGAGGAGAGTGAGTGGAGAGAGAGCGGCGAGAGAGCAGAGAGAGGAGAGAGGGAAGAGAGAGAGAGAAAGAGAGAGGGAGGAGAGGGGAGAGAGGAGAGACATAGGGGCGATATGAGAGAGATGAGAGAGGGGAGAGAGGAGAGAGATGAGGAGAGAGAGAGGGGAGAGAAGAGAGGGGAGAGGAGATATAGGATGGAGAAGAGAGGAGAGAGAGAGGAGAGAGGGGAGAGGAGATATAGGAGATGAGAGAGATGAGTTCAGCCAGAACCAGCTCCAGACCTGCAGTCACAGCGGGCTGCTGAAGCTGTGTAACAGCAGCAACAGGTAGTCTGCAGTTTTTGCAGTTAGACCTACTTACTTACACATTGTACCATCAAATGTTGATGATCACATTGTGAAAGTTTCTTTTTCTATATTAAACCAGGACCATGATCTTTCCCCATCTTAAAGATATAACATGTTATATTTCCGCACTATTATGTGTAAACACCACAAGACCAATCTCCAATATATTCTGTTGAGTTGTGTACTTACATTACAAATGTTCCAACAATATTTAAACCTAGAGAAATGGGTCATTTTAATCAAGGAAACAGTGCTTTTAATTTTGTCAGCATTGTAGTCCGTATGAAGCTGTCATAAGTTCACTTTTATCTTACTAGAGCTGCATTTTCGCCATTATGTTTCCTTCAAAACACATTTGTTATTGCAAATAAGTTGTATGCAAACATAATTTCTAGGAGACGTATCAGCAGTGAAACTTCATCTCTATCATTGTCAATAAACATCTGAATGGAAATCTATAATGATTTTGATCATTGCACTAATAACAGCATTTACAAAGTGCTTCACAATTATGTATGTATTGTACACTAAAAGGATAATTGAGTGAAACTGAACACAAAACAGCCACCGAAATAAATGTAAATGCACCTTTGCCAACATGCAACATGACTTCTTTTTAAAGTGTTCAATCAACGGTCTTTACAAACATGAAGGCTGGAATTCCATATCTTTCCAAATGAATATTGGAAATAAAATGCAGCAAACTCTAGAACATAAGATATAATATTCTTTAGGAATATATTGGATCATTTATTTTCAAAATTGTACACCTCACTCTCTTTCTGAACCATCATGTGGGTGTGTGTGTGTGTGTGTGTGTGTGTTTGTGTGTGTGTGTGTGTGTGTGTGTGGGTTTGAAAAGCGCTGAGCATGTAGGAGTGAAGAAAAGGCCCCTCAAGTTAACCCATAAAAGACCGATTAATGATCCCTTAGCATATCGCGAAGGAGATAACGGAGTGACATGCGCCTGTAGAGGTGACATGTGGCTGTAGAGGTGACATGTGGCTGTAGTGAGGGCATATGACAGACCTCGACTATGCTAGAGATTTCTATGATATCCCATTACAAGAGCTCAACCTTTTTTGGGCCAGCGCCCCCCCTATCCATTATCCAGGTCCCTTACCACCCCTCATCAAATAAAATGTAGGCTGATTGTCTCCCCTGAATTTGAATGTTGATTATTATTATTTTTGTATTATTATGATTATTATTCTTAGTATTTATTATTTATATTACATATTGATTATATTAATTTTGTATTTAAATTCTTATATTGTTTTTCTATCATTAGACTGCTATATTATGTTATTAGAAAAACTCATTTCTAAATAATAATAAATATTATATTATTAATATATTTGTGTTGTTGTTGTTTTTACCTTTAATTGCCAAAATACACCCTGGACCCAGGGAGCCATTTTATTCAGGAGTGTTAAACAAATGCAACGGTAAGAAGTTTTAGATTCAAACTTTAATCGGTGTCATAGACTGCAGCTAATCAGAAATGGGTCAGACATTGAAACTGTAATTGGTGTTAAACACAGCAGCTCATACCTCAGACATCCCTGTGGAGGTTGGGGGGCATTGAACTTGAGTGGGCAATGTTCAAATGTTCTATTACTGAATCTGGGGTGAGGTGGGCTGTGGTCTCAAGGTCTTAGGTGCCTCAAGGGGCGGTAACCCTCAAACACCGTGTTGGACCCCGGTGGTCAGGGAAGCCGTCCGACTGAAGTCCTTCTGGGTTTTGTTGTCCGGGAGGACTCCGGAATAAGTTGCAGGGGTACCGACAGACTCGAAGGGCAGCAGCCTCTGCAAGCTCTGTAATGCAGTGGGTGTGGGAGAAGTTCGGAGAAGCTATGGAGAAGGACTTTCGGTTGGCACCAAGGTGCTTCTGGAAAACCGTCCGGCACCTCAGGAGGGGGAAGCGGGGAACCATCCAAGCTGTGTACACCAAGGGTGGGACCCTGCTGACTTTGACTGAGAAGGTTCTCGGGCGGTGGAAGGAGCACTTTGAGGAACTCCTGAATCCGACTAACACGCTCTCTATGGTAGAGGCAGAGCTGGAAGCTGATGGGGGACCATCGTCAATTTCCCTGTTGGTAGTCAAACAACTCCACAGTGGCAAAGCCGCAGGGGTTGATGAGATCCGTCCAGAAATGCTGAAGGCTTTGGGTGTTGAGGGGCTGTCTTGGTTGACACGCCTCGTCAACATTGCGTGGAAGTCTGGGAAAGTGCCTAGGTAGTTCCCTTATTCAATAAGGGGGACCAGAGAGTGTGTGCCAACTATAGGGGTATCACACTTCTCAGCCTCCCTGGTAAAGTCTACTCCTAGGTGCTGGAAAAGAGGGTTCGGCCAATAGTCGAACCTCTGATTGAAGAGGAACGATGCGGTTTCCGTCCTGGTCGTGGAACAACGGACCAACTCTTCACTCTCGCAAGGATCCTGGAGGGGGCCTGGGAGTACGCCCATCCGGTCTACATGTGTTTTGTGGATCTGGAGAAGGCGTATGACCGGGTCCCCCGGGTGATACTGCGGGAGGTGCTGCGGGAGTATAGGGTGAGGGGTCACTTCTGAGGGTCATCCAATCCCTGTACGCCCAAAGCGAGAGTTGTGTCCGGATACTCGGCAGTCGGACTCGTTTCCCGTGAATGTTGGCCTCCGCCAGGGGTGCGCTTTATCACCAATCCTGTTTGTGATTTTCATGGATAGGATATCGAGGTGTAGTCGTGGTGGAGAGGGGTTGCAGTTCGATGGCCTGAGGATCTCATCGCTGCTCTTTGCAGATGATGTGGTCAATCTCAAGGTCTGCCTTCTTTCATCTACGTAACATTGCAAAAATAAGACACATCCTGTCTCAAAATGAAGCAGAAAAACTAGTCCATGCATTTGTTACCTTAAGGCTGGATTACTGCAACTCATTGTTATCAGGTTGTCCCAAAAAGTCGCTTAAGACTCCCCCCGTGGTGGGGCGCTACCTACCCCGTTGAGAACCCCTGAACTAGACTATGCTTCATAACCTTGAGAGCACCCCTCACATAGTCTAGATAAGCCTTATGTCAAGGGATGTCGTATGGACTAAGGTGTTAGATCAAGAGGGAAAGGGAAAAACACAGTCCCTTGATTTATTGTCAGGAGACTAAGACGATGGGAAATGAATGACCTTTTAGCCTCAGTATTGTCATAGAGGTGTGAGCAAATGTGGATAAAAGGTAACTTGATTCTTTCTCGAAGGCCTATAAATAGTATGAAATTAAGATGACAATAAAATTGGCCTTTTTCTGGATATTGCATATTTTGTACATTTCCTTACCACTCTTTATTTTGTACATTTAGGTGTACATGTGAAAACTGTACAATTATGGAAGCAATTGAAGAGTGCCACTGCTGCCAAGAAAAGGATGTCATGAAGGCCAAAATGGAGGAATTCAATGAATATGAGGGACATGGTGCAAACATAACCTGCATAATAGATCACCCAGGATTCTAATCAAATTGTCTGGTTGTTTGGGTGTTGCAGACAGCCTACTGTTGAGGAATAAATTGAAGAACTCGGAGCTTGAATGTCGAATCAAAACAACAAACGTCTAGTTAAATCGATATATTTATTAACGTGATAAGTCAAACATGGAAAATACTCTCAGTTGAGGACACTAATCACATCACCATTTCCACAGACTGAATTACTAAGACAACCCAGGTGGCTGTCTGACGGATCCGCAAGAAGTGGTACAAAGACTCGTAAAACATATGGCTATATCTACACAGAAGGACGTAACCTTCTCCTCATTGGTCCCCGTTGGCGCGGTCACGCCCCTTGCTGAGCAGAGTCAGGAAGAGATGGTTGTAGACCTGTTATCTTAAAGGGGAAGTGTTCCTACTGTGTTTACATTCAATATTGTCCTTGTTATACATTCAGTGCAGAAAATACATACAGTATATCTCAAAAGTGAGTACACCCTTTAGATTTTTGCAAATATTCTGTTATATCCTTTCAGGGGATAACATTATCCTACTGAAACTTTGATATAACTTAAAGTAGTCAGTGTGCTGCTTGAATAAAAGTATAGATTTATTGTCCTTTGAAAATTACTCAGTACACAGCTGTTAATGTCTAAACAGCTGGCAACAAAAGTGAGTACACCCCATAGTGAACATGTCCTAATTGTGCCCAATGATGTTGTTTTCCCGCCCTGGTGTCATGTGACTCGTTAGTGTTACAAGGATTCAGGTGTAAATGATAAGCAGGGCTGTTAAATTTGGTGTTTTGGGCACAATTCTCTCTGAATGCTGGACAACATGGCACCTCATGGCAAGGAACTCTCTGAGCGCCTGAAAAAAAGGATTATTGCGCTTCACAAAGATGGCCTTGGCTATAAGAAGATTGCCAACACCATGAAAATGAGTTGCAGCACAGTGGCTAAGATCATACAGCGGTTTTCCAGGACAGGTTCCACTCGGAACAGGCCTCGCCAGGGTCGACCAAAGAAGTTGAGTCCACGTGCTCAGCGTCATATCCAGAGGTTGGTTTCCAAAAATAGACGTGCGAGTGCTTCCAGCATTGCTGCAGAGGTTGCAGAAGTGGGATGTCAGCCTGTCAGTGCCCAGACCATACGCCGCACACTGCATCAAATCGGTTTGTATGGCCGTCGCCCCAGACAGAAGCCCCTTCTGAAACCGATGCATAAGAAAGCCCGCAAACAGTTTGCTGAAGACAATGAATCCAAGAACATGAGTTACTGGAACCATGTCCTGTGGTCTGATGAGACCAAAATAAACCTGTTTGGGTCAGATGGTGTCCGGCGTGTGTGGCGGCACCCTGGTGAGGAGTACCAAGACAAATGTGTTTTGCCTACAGTCAAGCATGGTGGTGGCAGCATCATGGTCTGGGGCTGCATGAGTGCTGCCGGCACTGGGGAGCTGCATTTCATTGAGGGACACATGAATTCCAATATATACTGTGACATCCTGCAGCAGAGCATGATCCCCTCTCTTCGGAAACTGGGCCGTAGGGCAGTTTTCCAACATGATAATGACCCTAAACACACCTCCAAGATGACAACGGCCTTGCTGAAGAAGCTGAAGGTTAAGGTGATGGACTGGCCAAGTATGTCTCCAGACCTAAACCCAATTGAGCACATGTGGGGCATCCTCAAGAGGAAGGTGGAGGAGTGCAAGGTGTCCAACATCCGTGCGCTCCGTGATGTCGTCGTGGAGGAGTGGAAGAAGATTCCAGAAGCAACCTGTGCAGCTCTGGTGAATTCCATGCCCAGGAGGGTTAAAGCAGTGCTAGATAACAATGGTGGTCACACAAAATATTGACACTTTGGGCACAATTTAGACATGTTCACTATGGGGTGTACTCACTTTTGTTGCCAGCTGTTTAGACATTAACAGCTGTGTACTGAGTAATTTTCAAAGGACAATAAATCTATACTGTTATTCAAGCAGCACACTGACTACTTTAAGTTATATCAAAGTTTCAGTAGGATAATGTTATCCCCTGAAAGGATATAACAGAATATTTGCAAATATCTAAAGGGTGTACTCACTTTTGAGATATACTGTATTGTGCAGAAATACATATTGATTGAGGTAGACAAATACATATGATAGAATTTCAAGTGTGGATTAATACAATCAGGAGTTATTTACTTCACACTACCAAAGGTATTTGAAGAGGGACAGACAACAAGCAGGTGATCAGCCACGTAATGAGTAAGTTACTTGTGTTCACAAATGTGTAGATCTCAGAAAGTTTGATGTATTTTTGGGAAGTCGAATGGTCACTCTGGCAAAGTTACAGAATAAATAGATAAATAAGGTTGAAGCGATTACCATTGACATTTATTATCTTGTATTTTACAGAATGTATCGCTATGTGGCATACCGGCAGCTAGTGAGATTTTGCTGGGGAATACTTGGTAAGAACCACAGACTGCCACTGCCATCATGTACCATTCAAAAGATCCGGGCTACGTTTCCATCTGAAAACTACACGTCATTCAAGTATCAGCACTTTATTAGAGTCAATAACAAAACACAATGTCAGTTCAGTGATTGAATCTGCTTCTATACAGCACAACACCGTCCCTCTTGTTTGGATTTTCCCACCGACTGCTGAGATCTGAGAATTCGAAAGGTTCCCCATCAACATTGTCTTGGCACAAGCGTAGAGTCTCGGTTAAGAGTTCAGTAACATACTCTGCAAAAAAGATGTTTTATAATCAAGAATTATATATAATTAGGGCTGTCGAATTAGCGCATTAATTTCGATTAATGAATCACAGAAAAAATAACGCGACAAAACATTTAACGCAGATTAATTGCGCTCTTAGATGCCCCTTGACTCTTTACATCACCGACACGGCGCGGCCACAGCAGCCTCGTCAACATGATGAAGTGGATGAGAAAACGTTACTTGGCCCAGTGAATGGAAAGTTTACATTTAATAAACTCCCGGATGTAACTGTTGATGCTCCGTTCTGTGCGATTCCTGTAGCAAAGAATGTTCGTACCATCGGAGAACTTCAAGCCTGAAATATCACCTCAACGCAAAGCACTTAGCAGCTAGCTCGGAGCTAGCTAGCACCGCCGCTGATGATAAAGTGATCGACCCATCTCGTCATACGTCATCAGGCGTTCAGACGCAGAATGAGTCGGTCTACCTGAGACACATTAACAACTCCATCACGAAATGTATTGCAATGGACTGTAGGTGTGTAGAGGACAGGGGGTTAATGGAGGCTTTACAGATGGCGTCAGTCACATGATACAACTTTTGCACTTTATGTCAAACTGTTGATCTATGTCTAAGATAATTGTGGCATAGCCTACAACAGGGGTCACTAACAGGCGGACCGCGTTCTGAGTCCGGACCCAGACGCCGACCTATCCGGACCCGGACCTATAATCAATAAATAATTAAGGGATTTTCAATTTTGACGGGGCGCTTCTATTTTAACCGGCGCAGCTTTTTTCGTTTTTACGGCACTGGTTTAGCGGTTCAGGAAACATCAATTTATTTGATGTTTGATGAGTTTTTATGAGTTTTTACTTACTATACGATGGCAGTCGGGAAACATGTCCGCTACACTGCGACTGAAATCATCGCAGAATCTGAAGGCTACATTATCTTTGGCACAAAGCATTGACATCTTTACCTCAGCTTTGGTCACTTGGTCTGCCTCCGACACAGTTCTTGTCACAAATGAAGTCATTGACAGTGTATGTTTGTGCCTCTTGGTGTGCTTGTGCTTGGACGATGCTTCATGCTGGCAAACATCGCTTTTTCCGTCGTGTGCAAAGCTAAAATCTGAATAGCACACTTTACAAAAAGCATGAGCTTACCCGACTCTGATTTTTATTTATATTTACTCGCATCGCACAAGAAAAAACTTCCTAAAAGAAACCCCACAATTAAAGGGGGAAAAATGGAAGAAACCTCAGGGAGAGCAACTGAGGAGGGATCCCTCTCCCAGGACGGACAGACGTGCAATAGATGTCGTGTGTACAGGATAAACAACATAGTACAAATACAACATTTGACAGAAAATGACTGTTGTGTTGAAAAAGAGAAAGTTTGGATGAATCCAGGAAAATGTCAAAAAGGCTTCCCGGTGTCCAGCAGGACCAGGGCAGCTGGCGCAGCCACGATTCCTGATCCTGACGTAAACTTTATCAGTGGCAATCTGCCACATGAGACACAGAAACTCCGGGGATGATACCCCGGATGATGAGTTAGTAACATATATTTACATAAATGCATACAGATAGAGAGGGAGAAGAAGAGAGGGAGGGGAGGAGAGAGGAAGAGAAGGAAGAGAGCAGGGAGGTGTCCCCCGGCAGTCTAAGCCTATAGCAGCATAACTAGGGGCTGAGCCAAGGCAAACCTGAGCAAGCACTAACTATAAGCTTTATTAAAAAGGAAAGTCTTTAGCCTACTCTTAAATGTGGAGAGTATGTCTGCCTCCCGAACACAAACTGGAAGCTGGTTCCACTGGAGAGGAGCTTGATAGCTGAAGGCTCTGGCTCCCATTGTAGTCTTAGAGACTCTAGGAACCACAAGTAACCCTGCAGTTTGGAAGCGCAATATTCTAGTTGGTTTATAAGGTACTATGAGATCTTTAAAATATGCTGGAGCCTGACCATTAATTGCTTTGTAAGTCAGGAGAAAGATTTTGAATTCTATTCTGTATTTTACCGGGAGCCAGTGCAGAGCAGCTAATACAGGAGTAATATGATCCCGTTTCCTTGTTCTTGTCAATACACGTGCCGCTGCATCTTGGATCAACTGAAGAGTCTTAAGCGACTTTTTGGGACAACCTGATAACAATGAGTTGCAGTAATCCAGCCTTGAAGTAACAAATGCATGGACTAGTTTTTCTGCATCATTTTGAGACAGGATGTGTCTTATTGTTGCAATGTTACGTAGATGAAAGAAGACAGTCCTTGAGATTTGGTTTATGTGGGAGTTAAACGACAGATCTTGATCAAAGATGACGCCAAGATTCCTTACAGGGGTGCTGGAGGCCAAATTAATGCCATTAAGAGCTTCTATGTCATTAGAAAATGCTTTTCGGAGGCGTTTAGGGCCAAGTATAATAACTTCAGTTTTGTCTGTGTTTAACATCAAGAAGTTGCTAGACATCCAAGTTTTTATGTCCTTAAGGCATGCTTGAAGTGTAGCCAATTGATTGGTTTCATCTGGTTTAATTGATAGATATAATTGGGTATCATCCGCATAGCAATGAAAGTTTATAGAGTGGTTCCTTATAATATTGCCCAAAGGAAGCATATATGAGGTGAATAGAATCGGTCCAAGTACAGAACCCTGCGGGACTCCAAGACTGAATTTGGCTGTCATGGAGGATTTATTGTTAACAAGTACAAATTGAGATCGCTCAGATAAATAGGACTTGAACCAGCTTAGTGCGGTTCCTTTTATGCCAACCCAATGTTCCAGTCTCTGTAGTAGAATGTCATGATCAACAGTGTCGAAAGCAGCACTGAGGTCTAACAAGACAAGAACAGAGACAAGTCCTTTGTCTGATGCCAATAGAAGGTCATTGGTAACTTTCACCAGTGCCGTCTCTGTGCTATGATGAACTCTAAATCCAGATTGAAAAACCTCAAATAAACTATTATTATGTAAAAAATCACATCACTGTTTTGCAACTGCTTTCTCAAGGATCTTGAGAGAGTGAGAAAGGGTAGGTTAGATATCAGCCTATAGTTGGCTAAAACCTCTGGATCGAGACTAGGCTTTTTAAGAAGTGGTTTTATTACAGCTACTTTAAAGGATTGTGGTACGTAGCCAGATAATAGAGACAGGTTAATCATATTTAATAACGAGGTGTTAATTAAGGGTAAAACTTCTTTAAACAGTTTAGTTGGAATCGGGTCTAAAAGACAGGTTGATGGCTTAGACGATGAGATTGTTGAAGTTATTTGGTTAAGGTTTATTGGAGTAAAACAGTCTAGATATATTTCAGGAGTTACAGATGTTTTTAAAATTCCGGAGGTTGAAGTTAAGTCATTACCAATTGAGGTCAGGAGGAGATTAATTTTGTCTCTAATAATTATAATTTTATCGTTAAAGAAGCTCATGAAGTCGTCACTACTGAGAGATATAGGAATAGAAGGCTCTGTAGAGCTGCGGCTCTCTGTCAGCCTGGCTACAGTGCTGAAAAGAAACCTGGGGTTGTTCTTATTTTCTTCTATTAAGGAAGAGTAATAAGCTGCTCTGGCATTACGGAGAGCCTTCTTATGGAACGCCATTTACTTTCAAGATTTCTCGACTTTTGTTTCAATTTGCGGATTTGTAAATTAAGCCATGGAGCTTTCTTTTTCTGTTTTATGATCTTCTTCTTAAGAGGAGCGACAGAGTCGAGTGTTATTTGCAGTGAGGCTGCAGCACTATCAACAAGATGATTAATTTGGGAGGGACTAAAGTTAGCATTGGAGTCCTTCATTATATTGATATTGAGTCCTGGTATTGAATTAAGTGCTGATGGAATCACTTCCTTAAATTTAGTCACAGCACTTTCAGATAGACATCGAGCGTAGGATATTTTGCCTACTGGCTTGTAGTCCAGTAACAGGACTTCAAAAGTTATAAAAAAATGGTCTGATAAAAGAGGATTATGTGGACACACTGATAAACTTTCAATTTCAACACCATATCCCAGAACAAGGTCCAGAGTGTGGTTTAAACAGTGAGTTGGTTCATGTACATTCTGACTGAACCCAATTGAATCTAATATTGAGATAAATGCATTATTAAGGCTGTCACTATCAACATCCACATGAATATTAAAGTCACCTACAATAATTACTTTATCTGTTTTAAGGACTAAACTTGATAAAAATTCTGAGAATTCAGAATACGGACCAGGAGGGCGGTACACAGTAACAAATAAAACTGGCTTTATTGTTTTCCATGTTCGGTTTGAGAGCGTAAGAACAGGGCTTTCAAAAGAGTTATAGTTTAGTTTAGGTTTAGGATTGATCAAGAGGTTTGAGTCAAATATGGCCGCAACTACACCTCCTCGGCCAGTACCTCGAGGAATGTGTGTATTAATATGACCAGGAGGAGTGGACATATTCTTCATGTCTCAGCCAGGTTTCAGTGAGACAAAATAAATCAATCTTATTATTTGATATTAAATCATTTACCAATCCAGCTTTCGTTGATAAAGATCTGATGTTTAAGAGCCCACATTTAATTTTTTGATTTACTTTTACTTTTGCAGCGGTGGTGTTTATTTTAATTAGGTTTTCGTGTATAACTCCTCTTCTGTTAACCATAGATTTGATTAATTTCAGTGGTCATGGGGCAGACACAGTCACTATGGGGATTTGAGTGGGTGACCCGGAAAGAAGCACAGAGAAGTGTGTAAGACTGCAACTCTTTCTCCTGGTTTCAACTTTGGGTTGGCATGGATTAGGTCCACTGATAAACTTTGTAATATTATTGGATATGAGATCTGCTCCAGCCAAAGTAGGATGGATGCCGTCACTCCTAATCAGACCAGGTTTTCCCCAAAAAGTCCGCCAATTGTCTACGAAGCCCACATCATTATCTGGACACCACCATGAGAGCCAGCGATGGAATGATGACATGCGGCTAAAGAAAAAGGGAAACTCAAGCTGCTGCTACACTTTATTTAATTTTTCTAAAATTAAGCACTTTATTTTAAGATGCACAATTTTTCAAAAGCTATTTTATTTATTTTCTCAATTTTATTTTTTAAATGCAACCCGAGAAGAACACTATACATATCTACAGTATTATATATCTGTATAGTTCAATGTTATATACAAAATAAATTGTCGAAATGTTTAAAAAATGTTACTTTTTTATTAGAAAAGTTGTTGATGACGTGCAGACGTTGATACAGCTACAAGGCTACTTCAATATATATCACACTAATTCATAACGCAAGTTAGACATTATGATGCTCCGGACCTTTGCTCGCGGAAATTTTCTCTAACTGGACCTCTTAGAATTTTAGTTGAATACCCCTGGCCTACAAGATATTGGAGAAATAGTATTGAAATAAAAGACATGTTGACCAGTGTATAATGCCTACTCATTGATTCACTCATCTTCCAAAATCCATTTGAATATTTTGAAATGCTTCTCACAGCAATATGCGATTAATTTAAATTAATTTAGATGAATTTAATTAATTAATCACAAAGCTTGTAATTAATTAGTTTCATTTTTTAATCGCTTGACTGCCCTATATATAATATATATATAATATGTGTGTGTATATATATGTATCTATTGTGTGTGTGTGAGTGTATGTGTGTGTGTATCTGTATTTGTATCTTACATATCAATATTTAAATATTATGATGCTGACCTTTGGAGCAACCAACATGGATTCTAACTTGCAGTCTAGCCTCTTATCGTTTGGACATCCTGATTTTTTAATATTTTTGGAAAGCTTACAATCTCGTCTATTTAGATTTTGAGATGAAAATCACAACAGCAGGTACAATCAGCTCCTCAAACTAGCAAGCACACTCAAAATTAAAATCATAACTTTGAGCCCACTTACCTATGATGTCTCATAAATATCCTCTTTTCAGCAATATTTTGAAAAAAACACCCCTACGCCATTGCCACATGTCCACACTTTTGTTTCCGGTAAAAAGACAGTCTGTGAAATCAGCTGATCTTTTTTTAACATTTTGTTATCCTAAACTGTCAAAACCTAATATTTTGAGCGTTCAGTGCTGTTCAGGCACTTCCTGACTGACTGTAGGGCGGGCTCTTAGCGTTAGATTGACACTTCATTTGAGCCAATCAGAGCTTCCATAGCTTATCTACAACCTCTATGAGCCAATGAGTGTCATATTGATAAGGAAGTTCCCGCCCTCTTCTTTCGTTGACAGGCTGAGCCAGCAGCAGCTAAGCCTCCCGTAATCGTAATGCCAATGAACGGTTGGTCAGTTTGATATGTCATATCCTATGTTTTTTATTTTTACAAATTGTATTTATTTTCAAAATTATATTTATTATATTCAAGTTCAGAAAAAAAAAACATAAATATATTAGAAAAAATGTGTTTATACTTCACTTACTCTGTGTGATTACTACTAACAGGGAATATGGGTATATAATAGTTATTTATGAGTAATAAAAATAATATTTATTAATAAATATTCTAATATCTCCAAATTGCACAGCTTGTGAACGCCTGATGTTACTCTTAGAAAAACCTGTCTTAAAATGTTAAGTTTTTATCCCTTTTATCTGAAATTTGGTGATGAACTTGATAACACTTGTATGCTTCTATTGTGTTTTTCAGCTCGGGACTACCAGCTATACCCATCTACAGGCATCTTTTTAAACAAAGAAATTCAGGCGGAGTGTATTTTCTTCAAATTCAGTATATTTAGACCACTATTACTCAGTGCCAGAAGCACTTGGAGTGATTCTTGAAGAACAATAAGAGAGTTATATTTTGAATGAGACCAAAATCATGCAGCTGGTTCAAATGGTTGAAGAGCAGCTTTCAGTTTACATGTCGTTTGTAGGTATTTTCGGGTAAATTCACCCACACTTTAAGAGGCTAGCTGACCTGACACGTGGTCGCGCCTGCATGGACTTGTGGTGTATCCATGGAGGGCGATCCGTCTGCACAGCATATCTGACGTGTCTGAAATGTACAAAACACAACTTTACTAATAAATCTTTCAAGCCAGTTTGAAATTGTATTGCACGTTTATACATGTCTGCGTAAAGAACATATCTAATAACATTCATAATAATACATTTGGTTGAATTGATTGAGAGAGCAATGATATCAAATCAAACAATTAAATATATGAATTATGTACATGCATGTGGTGATGCTATAAATTGTATTTTTAACATGTCATGTGCAGGTCTACTGGTACTACAACTGTAATGACGTACAGTCTGTATACTTACTGGTGTACACACAGCTTCCTCCCCAGTGTGGATGTCCAATAGATTGTCGCTGATCATACATGTATCCTCAGTTCTGTCAGTGGCTTCATTCAATGTTTCCAATACCTATGTAAGAATAGGGCGTTAAAAGTAAAATCGACTCAAGCTTTTACTCAAACCACAGAATAAAATCGGGAAACCTGTTATAAACATTGAATCTATACTTAATTCAGCTAATTAAGTGTAATTAGCTAAAGTTATTAATACTACAAACAATAACACACAGATATCGGCTAGTGCCTAGGGTAAACTAGTTACATACAGTAGGCCTAGACCGATTATGGCTTTATGCTTGTAACAATAAGAAAATGATTGTGCCAAAGCACGGCTTACCTTTGTTCTCTCCCTTTTGGCAAATACATTTTGTCGTCTCTTTGGTGGAGGACTCTGCATCAGCGGACATGTTTGAATCGGCGTGGTGGATTGTGCTGGTTGGGGTCTTGACAGTATTGTAGGCACAGCATCTGCGTTCAGTTTAAAATTATTTTTGAATCACATTTCCTTGGCGAGCATAGTTGATTGTTTGAAACACGATCTCTCAAAGTGCTGCCCACAAGTCGTCGGTTTCATCGACCCCGGTTTTCCTAATCCAGCAAGTCTGCCCTCGTTCGACGCACTTGTCATGTCCGTAAACGCGACATTTTATCATCTTTGGACCACAGAAACATCCCATAGCTAGATTTGGAGATGGCCACAAATTCCCATACAACACATCACTTGCCAATTATTCTTGGCGATCTATTGTTATCCATTCTTTATCATAGTAATTGAAATCAATCTTTGCTGGACACTTCAACGCATACAAACAACAGTGGCTGACCCGAGCTGTATTCTACTTGTGATGTCATCGCCGAACATTACCGAAGTGGATGTTTCCAGCGCGGCTATCGATTGTTACTAGCAGACAACTTTTTTATGCTGTTATAATTGTGATTTATTAGGAATCAATAATAATAATAATAATAATAATAATAATAATACATCAATAATAAATAAAATCATATGGCACATTTCACAATAAAAATGCAACCTCTATCATATACCAAGCCCACTAACATGTACAAAATAGCATTTCGTAAGCTCTTTAAGACTAGAACTAGACCAGAACTGTTGGTAGCCGGGTCTGCCGCAAGCGCATGCAAGTTATGTTCTCATTAGTTCTAAATAGATTTTCCCTGATAGTCTATAGTAAAGCAAACACAAATGCAAAGCACAAATTACAACAAACTCTCACATGCACCTAGCACTCTGTCCCTGTTGCACATACACGTACACTTCTATAGGTACTGTATTATACACACACACGTATGCACACACTAATTCACACACTACACACACGCACACACACACGATTATTTATAACTCTGTTTGTAACACAGGACCGGCTGTCTGTCATAATTATAGGAGAACTTTAACAGTAAACTTTGACAACTTGATTTCATTTTAATTGGATACATGATATTCTAATGCTGAACCGAAAATCTTACAATTTCCACAGAGTAGGATCAGCAAAAACAAGATCTTAAAGACTTAAAAACACTATGAAGGCTATCAAAAACAAAAGTGTCATCAAAAGATAATCAGAAAACTCTCAAAAATTCATAAATTGCATTTATGAATAATTACATTTCACCACACTGTTTCTGTTTGTAGGTACGGCTGAAGGTCTACTCCTGTTGCAGACTGGTAGTGAGTAAAAAACCTTTGGGCAAGTATTAGAAGTGGAATAAAACGTTTTGGTTTTCACCAAAAATGATGAATATGCTGAAAGTTAATATTGCACAATTGTGTCACCATTATGTTGGTGTTCTGGTATGAGCAAGTCTAGTTATTAACAAACATCAATGGTGTGCTTTTCGCAGGCGAAGCTTAAAGTCAGAATGAAGTGAAAATAATTATTGCTAATTAATCTGTATATATTTCCCAAATATTTATTTAGACTTATGTACTTGTTTGGTCAAAATTGTAATTACCAAAAAAGCAGCTATTCAAGTGTTACCCTCTACATCAAGGAAGCAGGAATCTTTGAAGTTTAAGTTTTTATTCTCAATGATTTAACTTGAATATACTATACTCTACTATGCAATACTATATAAATACAGTTTAGTTAATGATAAAGCCAGTAAGTTGAGCCGAGCTCGTTTGCTTCCACTTTCTGAGTGGTAAACAAACTCAAACAGAATGATGCGTCACACCCATCTGTCAAATTAAGATAGAATGCACTAATCGGCCAATCAGCCTAATATTTTTTGAGCAAATTTATGACTGTATGTTCAAGGACCTCACTTGGTTGCGGTGAGTCACAATTTATGAAAAAAACGTTTTTATTGACTGTTTTATACCATCATTGACTGCTGACTCTTCACTCCTCTTAAATGGTTACTAGGCTGAGAGATAATCAACTGTTTCAGTTTTGTCTCATTTTGAACCAGAGCATCTGTAGAATAATTCCCTACCCGATAAGTTATGCTCAACTAACGTTAGGCAAGATACGAGATGAATAAATCCATTTGTTATCTTGTTATTTAGCGTCGGGCGTTATTACATAGAAATATAAGTGTTGTAATCCTTTAGAAAATGCAGGACAGTATTTTATTATTACTTATTAATGTTACATAACCAGCGCTATGTGGACTTGAAAAACTAGAAAAAAAATTTGTATTACTTTTTCATTCAGCAGAGCCCTTACGGTTGTTGACAACGTATCTCTTAGTTATGCCACCGCTCAAATGTCTGTCAACTGCTGCCATGAGAAACGGCCACTTAGAAGCCTATACACTTAGACACTGTTTTCACAAATTGATCCGAAAACAGTTTAATTTTACTTAGCACTTTGTCACAGTATTTATTTCTGTAAAGCTCTGTGAATAAAGCTGAGGGAAGTTTGTTTGCCATTACATTTCTCCATCACCTGTCACAGCATCTGGCAGCACAGAGGGTAATGGAGCCCGGGTATGGGAGCAAACTGTTGGAGAAAACTTGTACATTTTAAAATGTTTATTCAAAAAACTGTTTTGTCCAAAGTGCATCAACATCTCTCCCTGTGTGTTCACAGAGACCCCTCAGAGGGATGGTGGAGACGCTTCTTTGTCGTCAGACTCTGCCTCAGACGCCACCTCCTCACTGTTCAACCACTGGGGTCACGACCTAGGCCCAGAGAGTCGAAGGGTCGCCCTCAGGAAGTTCCGTTACTATGGCTACAACGGTTACCTTAGTGACCGCATCTCCCTCACCCGGTCGATCCTGGATTTACGACCGGACGGGTCAGTATGTCGATCAATGTGTACACTATTATTTGATAAATTTATCAGGATGTATGATTGTGGTATTTGCCTGTATGGATTCAAGCTTTAATGGAATGATGTTCCTTAAGGCTTAATTGGGATTCAGTAGATTTTGTTAAATCTTTCTCTGAAGAAACAATAAAGAAAGCCTCTGATTCTCTCTGTTCTGTGCCCCCCCCCCCCCTGCCAGGTGCAGAAACATGTCTTATTCATCAGATCTACCTCAGCTGAGTGTCATCTTCATCTTTGTCAATGAGGCCTTGTCGGTGTTGCTGCGCTCTATCCACACAGCCATCCAGAGGACTCCATCACACCTGCTCAAAGAGATCATACTGGTAGATGACCACAGCAACAGCTGTAAGAATCATAAAACTTCCTCATAATTTCACTTTTATGATATTTATGCTCTTGTTTTGATTCAAATCTGTATAGGGATGTGGACAGCATGCCCACCATTCTTAATTTAAAGTTTCGCCTCAAACACAGAGCTAAAACTAATTTATACCTTCATACCACCCACAGGGAGCAATCCAGGGAGGATTAAATGGGGTATCCTATTTGGATATCTCTCTTGGCATTTATTTTTCCTGAAAGCAATCATCTCTTGGCCATAGGTTTTCAGGAGGAATTTTTATAGTATTATCAATATACAGTATATTTGCCCTTTGATTGATTTTCTGCATACTTTTTCGTTATTCATTGATAGTTTGAGGGCAGGGTGTTCAAAAGAATGAGCAGCAGGTATGAAAATTGTGGTTGTTTTATTGTCCTTCCTGTAAACAGCAGCAACACCACCTCTCCGCCCAGGTTTGTCAATGTATGTGAATCCTGTGGGTTTGGTCTGGTTTAGTGAAAAACATTCCCAGGATTTGTGCCAGCTTTCAGTGAGGCAGAGGAAATCGATCTGGATTACCGAAGTTCCACCAGAATGTCTCCTGCAACACAAGGAGACAAAGAACTTTGAATCATGTTTACACCAGTGTGGCTGACGCTTACAAAGCCACACCCCTCCCCCACCTCGGACAGTCCGACCACCTCTCTTTGTTCCTGCTCCCGAAATACAACCGTGTGAAACCCACGAGGATCGTCAAGATCTGGTCTGAGGGGGCTGACTCCACTCTACAGCACCAAATCCAACAAACAGATTGGTTGGTGTTTTCTGCTCAGTCCACCACGGACTCTCTGACAAACATTGACATTTTCACCAACTATGTCCTAAATCACATTAACAGGTGTGTGGACAATGTCACATCACACAAAAAAATTAAAACTTTCCCCAACTAGAAGTCCTGGATGAACAGAGATGTAGCCTTCAGGTCTGGAGACCGGGAGGCCTACAGCTTAGCCAGGTCCAACCTGAGGGGAATCTCACAGGCCAAATACTGCTACAGAGAATCGAAGAGCACTTCAGCTTCTCTGACCCCCGGCGTATGTGGCAAGGCATACAGTCTACTAACTAAACTAACTAAAAATCACCCAGCAACATGCCCCCATCCAACTCCGCCTCCCTCCACGACGAGCTCAACCACTTCTACGCTCGCTTCGACAGGGATAACAAGGAGGTCATCATAAAAAACGATCTACCACCTGATGTATCGCCTCTCACACTCTCCATCTCCGATGCCTGCTCCACCCTGAGTAAGGTGAACGCTCGGAAGGCAGCTGGCCCTGATGGAATACCTGGACACGTGCTCAGAGCCTGTGCAGAGCAGCTGGCCGGGGTCTTTGCAGACATTTTCAACTTGTCTCTGGCCCAGGCAGTTGTTCCCACCACTTTCAAGACCGCCACCATCGTGGCAGTCCCGAAGCACTACGGCTCTCTTGGGAAATTTACCCAAAAATACTTAAAGACGACATACCCAAAGTAAATTAGAAGCTGCTCTTCAACCATTAGCATCATATGCATGGTTTTTGTCTCATTCAAAAGATAGCCCTCTTAGTGTTCTTCCAAAACAATCAGTTTTACTCCAAGTGCTTTGAGGCACTGAGTAATAGTGGTCTAAATATACTAAATTTGAAGAAAATAAACTCTGAATTTCTTTGTTGAAAAAGATGCCTGAAGATGACTATAGCTAAGAGCTGGAAAACACAATAGGAACATAGCATCAAATATTACCAAGTTCAGATTCAAATTTCAGAACAAAAACACAACATATTAGACCAGGCGTTTCCAAGCTGAGCAATTTGGAGATATTATGATATTTATTAATGAAATATTATTTGTATTGCTAATAAATAACTATTATATACCCATATTCCCTGTTAGTAGTAATGACATATTTTTGTATTTTCTTCTGAACTTGAATATAATAAATACAATTTTGAAAAATAAATAACATTTGTAAAAAATAAAACATTGAAATAGGGTATCAAAATTCTAGGCATTTCATTGGCTACACCATACGCCAGTCATCAGGATACTCGGTTGCTATTGGCTCCGTCTGTAAATAAAAGAAGATGGGCTGGCACTTCCTTATCAAGTTGACACTCATTGGCTATTGAAGGCTGTAGATAGGCATGGAAGCTCTGATGAGATGTCAATGGAATGCTTAGAGGCTGGTCTCCATTTTGGATTGAGACGCACAGCACTGCATGCGCCGGAGTAAAGTTTTTACCGAGTATAAACGTAATATCACACACATCAATTCGCTGATTTCAAAAATTGCAACAGCTGTTTATGGGCTATTATCAATGCGACGATGTTGACGATCAATATTTCTTTTACGGGAATCGATGTATTTGGCAATGAGACAGGAGTGTTTGTTTTGGATTATTACAGATTACAGGATTATTATGAGGCTTCATAGGTGAGTTGGCTTGAAGTTATGATTTAGATTTTGAGTTTGCTTACTAGTTTGAGGAGCTGATTGTACCTGCTATTCTAAATCTAAATAGATGAGATTCTAAGCTTTCTAATAAGGTATGGCAAGGGTACCACATCCAGCATGGTGGACTGTACACAACACACGGCAAAATAAAGCTCCAGCCGGGCCCACAACTGGATTTCGGACTTTTTGACGAACAGACCCCAGTCTGTGAAGTTAGACAACCTCTTCTCCTCCACTATTACCCTGAACACCGGCGTGCCACAAGGCTGCGGGCTGAGCCCTCTCCTGTACTCCCTGTTCACCCATGACTGTGCTCCTGTTTATGGCTCCAACACCATAATAAAGTTTGCAGATGACACCACGGTGGTAGGCCTGATCAGAGGTGACGACGAGACGGCCTACAGGGATGAGGTACCGCACCTGGCCACGTAGTGTGTTGATAACAACCTGACTTTAGCCCTGCACCCCCCCCCCCATCTGCATCAACAGAGTGTCGTGGATATTTATCGCTCACAACATGAAAGCATGAAACAGAGAGGAATCAATAAAACACAAACAGATATAGTTGATTCATTATTATTTTGTTGCGCAACAAACAAATAATGGGAACACTACCTGCTTCCAAGCATACAATTGTGTAGAGTTCCAACTGACAAAGAGAATCTCATCCTTATATATGAATCCTGAGTGAACGCACAAGCTTTGTAACGCACAAATCTTTGTAACGCACAAATCTTTCAACATACATTGACCCACTTTGTATTGCACCAGACTCATGGCGCCAAGGTAATCTATTGAAGGTCACTTCCTCATGACCTTTGAGGGGTCCCCTTAACTTCATTAGAGCATGGAGATCATGTCAGTCATGTCAAATTATGCACATATGGTATGGATCATAAATATTCATTGTAAACTTAATGAGTAAGACATTATCCGGCAGAGGCGCAGTCAGTAGGGGGCTTGGACTGTGAGCCGTAGGGTTGCTGGTTCAAGTCACCGACCAGACCTAAAAAATGGAGTGTGACTGCTACTTGGAGAGGTCTCAGTTCACCTTCTGCCATGCCATGGTGCCCTTGAGCAAGGCTCTGAACTCCTCCACCCTGGTTAGAAAGGCGCAACAGCGTTTGCACATACAACCTACAATTTGCACTATGTTACATATTTATAGTAGTTTAAAGCACCATTCAATGTATTTTCTGTATTTAATACAGAATAATCCTGGTTGGATACTAACTGCATTTCATTGGCTTGTAACTGTATTCTGCACAATGACAATGAAGTTGAATCTAATGTAATCCTATCTAATCTAAATTCATTCAGAATGAGACTTTGATTGTTACACTCCAGGAGTATCCATTGGATGAACCACATGCAACACACCGACAGTCCGGTGAGGAGAAGAGGTAGCCCGGAGAGGCTATAGGCCTTACAATCCTGCCCAGAGAATGTAGGTAAATCTGGTTTGGCTGTGCCGCTGCCCACCAGAAGACCAACATTGTGCCCCTGAGCAAGGCACTTGACCCCAAGTTGCTCCACTTTCCCTGTTCACTGTAAATCGCTCTGTAAGAGCGTCTGCTAAATTACATGTATTTTTTTCTTTTTTTTAATGGAGCTAGCAAGAGAGGGATTGGCTCCTAAACCCACTTTCTTAAAGCACGTACATACTCCCTGCATTTCGTGTCCCCAAACAAAATTGCAACGGTTGTTTATGTGGGATGGGATGTCAGCTGAGCAGGACTGGCAAGAGAGCATGAGGGCATCTGGTGGATTGTTAGAGGATGACAAGTCTGGGGAGTGAGAGTACATGGCCTGAGTGAAGTGAACAGGAGGGCCAGGCAAAACAACAACAACATTAGAAGGTCCTTGTGACATTGAGTCCTTTGAGTGGGACATAATTGCCTTGCTTTAGGTATCCATAGTGATAGCAATTTCGATAAATATTTTCTTTGGTTGACTACAGCCCTAGACGACACATGTGCAGCATTAAGAAAACAGCTTCACCAACTTGACACAAGAAAACATTAACTTGATGACACATGAACAAATCAAGCATTGAAAAATATTTTTGTGTTTAAAAATGTCCACCAAAACAGCAAAGCATTGCAGAAGTCAGGGGTACCAGACAAACAACACTGTAGAAACACGACAATGCCACGTCGTTTAACCGTTAACCAACTTCTGGGCTAACGCCCTTTACTTTAATCATTATGTGGAACTTGCCTTGGGTCTTGAGGAGCCAAATAAACTGTACACACACTGCACTGCACCGTTCACAACTAAAACGATACTGCTAACTTCTTACTCATTGTCCCACACACACGCACACACACACACACACACACACACACACACACACACACACACTTAGAGTAAAATTGATGATAAAGCAGCCGATGCTTTGGTTAATTTGAACTATGAATGTATTAGTTGACTACATTGCATATTGTATGTTCTGGGTGGGATAACATGCTTTTTATGATTGGAAAAGAAAGTGGCTCTCCTAAAATCCTTGAGAAAGCAGTCGCAAAACAGTTGTGTGACTTTTTACATAATAATAGTTTATTTGAGGTTTTTCAATCTGGATTTAGAGTTCATCATAGCACAGAGACGGCACTGGTGAAAGTTACCAATGACCTTCTATTGGCATCAGACAAAGGACTTGTCTCTGTTCTTGTCTTGTTAGATCTCAGTGCTGCTTTCGACACTGTTGATCATGACATTCTACTACAGAGACTGGAACATTGTGTTGGCATAAAAGGAACCGCACTAAGCTGGTTCAAGTCCTATTTATCTGAGCGATCTCAATTTGTACTTGTTAACGATAAATCCTCCATGACAGCCAAAGTCAGTCTTGGAGTTCCGCAGGGTTCTGTACTTGGACCGATTCTATTCACCTTATATATGCTTCCTTTGGGCAATATTATAATTATAGTTTATAGAGTGGGAACCACTCTATAAACTTTCATTGTTATGCGGATGATACCCAATTATATCTATCAATTAAACCAGATGAAACCAATCAATTGGCTAAACTTCAAGCATGCCTTAAGGACATAAAAACTTGGATGTCTAGCAACTTTTTGATGTTAAACACAGACAAAACTGAAGTTATTATACTTGGCCCTAAACGCCTCCGAAACGCATTTTCTAATGACATAGAAGCTCTGGATGGCATTAACTTGGCCTCCAGCACCACTGTAAGGAATCTTGGCGTCATCTTTGATCAAGATCTGTCGTTTAACTCCCACATAAAACAAATCTCAAGGACTGCCTTCTTTCATCTACGTAACATTGCAAAAATAAGACACATCCTGTCTCAAAATGATGCAGAAAAACTAGTCCATGCATTTGTTACTTCAAGGCTGGATTACTGCAACTCATTATCAGGTTGTCCCAAAAAGTCGCTTAAAACTCTTCAGTTGATCCAAAATGCAGCGGCACATGTATTGACTAGAACAAGGAAACGGGATCATATTACTCCTGTATTAGCTGCACTGCACTGGCTCCCGGTAAAATACAGAATAGAATTCAAAATCCTTCTCCTGACTTACAAATCAATTAATGGTCAGGCTCCAGCATATCTTAAAGATCTCATAGTACCTTATAAACCAACTAGAGCATTACACTCCCAGACTGCAGGGTTACTTGTGGTTCCTAGAGTCTCTAAGAGTACAATGGGAGCCAGAGCCTTCAGCTATCAAGCTCCTCTCCAGTGGAACCAGCTTCCAGTTTGTGTTCGGGAGGCAGACACACTCTCCACATTTAAGAGTAGGCTAAAGACTTTCCTTTTTGATAAAGCTTATAGTTAGGGCTGGCTCAGGTTTGCCCTGGATCAGCCCCTAGTTATGCTGCTATAGGCTTAGACTGCCGGGGGACACCTCCCTGCTCTCTTCCTTCTCTTCCTCTCTCCTCCCCTCCCTCTCTTCTTCTCCCTCTCTATCTGTATGCATTTATGTAAATGTATGTTACTAACTCACCATCCGGGGTATCATCCCCGGAGTGTCTGTCTCTCATGTGGCAGGTTCCCACTGATAAAGTTTACGTCAGGATCAGGAATCGTGACAGCGCCTGCTGACCTGGTCCTGCTGGACACCGGGAAGCCTTATTGACATTTTCCTGGATTCATCCAAACTTTCTATTTCTTTTTTTTCCAACACAACATAATTTCTGTCAAATGTTGTATTTGTACTATGTTGTTTATCCTGTACACACGACATCTATTGCACGTCTGTCCGTCCTGGGAGAGGGATCCCTCCTCAGTTGCTCTCCCTGAGGTTTCTTCCATTTTTTCCCCTTTAATTATGGGGTTTCTTTTAGGAAGTTTTTCCTTGTGCGATGCGAGGGTCTAAGGACAGAGGATGTCGTAACCTGTACAGTCTGTAAAGCACACTGAGACAAATGTATAATTTGTGATATTGGGCTATACAAATAAATTTGATTTGATTTGATTTGATCTCCTATTGACTTTTTCCTATCAATGTGGCTCTCATGTTAAGAATAGTGAAGATCACTGCCTTAAGAGGTTAATCAGATGTGTTTTTTTCCCATTGGACACTGGAGATTTCAATTTGCTGATCATGAGGGATTTTCAGCGCTGACCTTGTATAATAAAATTAATTTGTCCCGAAATATAATAGCAAACACTGATAACTGCCACCGAGAATTTTGCAACATTTGAATCAGAAATGTTGAAAGTTGGTGGGTTGTTTGGTAACTGTCAATTAAATCTGATCAAACTACGCCAACGCTGCCCTAAAGAGAGAACTGAAATTACGATGTCATGTCTGGGTTACCCTGTGTCTGGTGGCTGAGCAATGGAATTCAATTTCCCAGGATCCTCCAGGGGTGTCAAAACCGTACATCACTTCCTGTGCTGCAACTGTAGGTGCCATATATCACCAGGATACGACCCTGTCATCGCCACCCTGCCCCCTCTTTCAACACCCAGCTGTCAGCTACTTCACACATTCATTCTGTCTCCTGCTTCTCCACCCACACACACCCCCACCCACCCACTACCTGCCCTTTGTCCCTCACTACCAACCAGGTGAGGAGTCAACTCAGAAGGTGAAAGGCAAGAAAGGCTGCGGGTCCAGATGGCATCAGTTCAAGGCTCCTCAAATCCTGCGTCGACCATCTGTGCAGAATTGTGAAGCTATTGTTCAACCTTAGCCTGAAACAAGGGAGGGTACCACAACAGTGAAAAACATCTTATGTGGTACCTGTGCCAAAGACCCAAGGACTTCAACAGCTACAGACCGGTGGCGCTGACATCGCAGCTGATGAAGACCCTAGAGATGCTGGTCCTTGGCTATCTTTGACCCTTTGTGAGACCATCGATAGACCCACTTCAGTTCGCCTACTAACCTGGCATCGGAGTGGATGATGCTGTAATCTACCTGATGCAGAGATCCCTCTCTCACCTGGAGAAGGCTGGGGGCACTGTGTGAATCATCTTCTATGATTTATCCAGTGCATTCAACCCAGGCTGCTGGGGGACAAGCTGGAGCGCTCGGGGTGGATCATCACCTCGCCTCCTGGATTCTGGACTACCTCACCAACCGTCCACAGTACATGAGAACCTGGGAGTGTCACTCAGACACAATTGTCTGCAGCACGGGGGGCCCCCCAGGGAATGGTTTGGTACCGTTTCTCTTCACCCTCTACTGCAGACTTCACCCACAACACAGCAAAGTGTCACCTGCAGAAGTTCTCTGCTGACCCTGCTATTGTTGGCCTCATCTCTGATGGGGATGACAAGCAGTAGAGCGAGCTGATACAGGACTTTGCCCTCTGGTGCCAGAGGAACCACATCCTGATCAACGCAGGGAAGACCAGGGAGCTGGTGGTGGACTTCACGAGGCGCCATCATTCTCCCCCAACATCAGTGAACGTCCTGGGAATGGACATTGAGATTGTAAGATCTTACAAGTACCTGGGTGTTCACCTGAACAATAAACTGGACTGGTCAGATAACTATGCTGCTCTGTTTAAGAAGGGACAGAGCAGATCTATCTGCTGAGGAGACTGAGGTTTAGGGTTGGAGTGCAGGGGGCACTCCTTAAGACCTTCTTTGACTCTGTGGTGGTCTGCTGGGGCAGCAGCATCTCGGCTGCTGACAGGAAGAGACTGAACAGACTGGTGAAGAAGGCCAGCTCTGTCCTGGGGAGCCCTCTGGGCACTGTGGAGGTGGTGGGAGACAGGAGAATGACGGCCAAGCTGTCATCTCTATTGGACAACATGTCCCGCCCCCTCCAGGACACTTTGTCCGCACTGTGCAGCTCCTTCAGTGACAGGCTGCTTCACCCGCGGTGTCTCACGGAGAGATACCGTAGGTCCTTTCTCCCTGCAGCGGTCAGACTGTACAATCACAGCCATGTGCAATATTCACATTTTATAACTTCTGCAATTACCACTGTAATGTGCAATATTCACTTTTTATAACTCTGTAATTATCACTGCCATGTGCATTATTCACTTTTTACAATTGGGGCAATTATCACCGCCATGTGCATTATTCAATTTTACAACTTTTTATCAACGACTACTTTTACTCTATATTATTCTATTTAATTGTGTACTCGACACTTTAGTTTTTTGTTATTTTGCTGTAACAAGGTACATTTCCCTGTTGTGGAACTAATGAAGGATTCAGATCTGCTTTTAATGTGTAATTACTTCTATGTATTTTTAATGTTGATGTCTTGTTTTTCTTAATGTTGTATGTCATGTCTCTTTTAAGCTACTGGATGCCTAAATTTCCCTCGGAATTAATAAAGTATCTATCTATCTATCTATCTATCTATCTATCTAACTATCTATCTATCTATCTTCTCTAACTCAGTGCAATCTCTCATCAGCATTTTTCTGTAAGGACACACATATCCGTATGACAGAAATGTATGCCGGCGCATTCGAAATATCGGCAATACGTTGATATAAATTAAGGGTAAATTGTGATCGTTTGAAGGACACAGACGATACGCCAAACACGTCAGACATACGGCCCTGTGATACAGTTCCATATGGAAAGAAACGTATGCCGGCGTATATGAAAATTAGCTCAAAATAAACTCTGCTTACTGAAATGTCTACAGTGTTTCAGTCCCTCCCTTTCCTGCTGTTCCTGCTGAACTGACCGCAGCCTCTCGAGTCACCAATGGACTCACCTCATCTGTCCGGTTTTGATGTTTACTCTGAAAGCTAGGTCCTATGGGACATGGTGTTCGTAAAAGGCCATATAAGATTTTAAAAAATGAACATCGAACATACTATTGAGAAAGGCCATATTCCTAGGCTTGCATTAATACAAATGTGAATGAAAACAGCCCCAAATCAACAACAGCTTACAGCGCCTTGAGATTGTTAGCGCCTTGTGATTGCTTTTAGCTTGGAAAGGCGCTTTACAAATAAAATGTATTATTATTATCATTATTATAAGTTTAGTAAAATATGGAAGGAGCACTTTGAGGAACTCCCTGAATCCGACTAACACGCCCTCTATGGTAGAGGCAGAGCTGGAAGCTGATGGGGGACCATCGTCAATTTCCCTGTTGGAGGTTACTCAGGTAGTCAAACAACTCCACAGTGGCAAAGCCGCAGGGGTTGATGAGATCCGTCCAGAAATGCTGAAGGCTTTGGGTGTTGAGGGGCTGTCATGGTTGACACGCCTCGTCAACATTGCATGGAAGTCTGGGAAAGTGCCTAGGGGGTGGCAGACCGGGGTGCTGGTTCCCTTATTCAATAAGGGGGAGCAGAGAGTGTGTGCCAACTACAGGGGTATCACACTTCTCAGGCTCCCTGGTAAAGTCTACTCCAAGGTGCTGGAAAGTAGGGTTTGGGCCAATAGTCATGGAACAACGGACCAACTCTTCACTCTCGCAAGGATCCTGGAAGGGGCCTGGGAGTACGCCCATCCGGTCTACATGTGTTTTGTGGATCTGGAGAAGACGTATGACCGGGTCCCCCGGGTGATACTGTGGGAGGTGCTGCAGGCGTATGGGGTGAGGGGCCATCCAATCCCTGTACACCCAAATCTAGAGTTGTGTCCGGATACTCGGCAGTAAGTCGGACTCGTTCCCAGTGAATGTTGGCCTCCGCCAGGGCTGCGCTTTATCACCAATCCTGTTTGTGATTTTCATGGACAAGATATCGAAGCATAGTTGTAGAGGAGAGGGGTTGCAGTTCGGTGGCCTGAAGATCTCATCGCTGCTCTTTGCAGATGATGTGGTCTTTTTGGCATCATCGGTCTGTGACCTTCAACAGTCACTGGATCGGTTCGCAGCCGAGTGTGAAGCGGTTGGGATGAGGATCAGCACCTCAAAATCTGAGGCCATGGTTCTCAGCAGGAAACCGGTGGAGTGCCTACTCCGGGTAGGGAATGAGCCCTTACCCCTAGTGAAGGAGTTCAAGTATCTCGGGGTCTTGTTCGCGAGTGAGGGAATGATGGAGTGAGAGATTGGCCGGAGAATCAGAGCAGCGGGGGCGGTACTACAGTCGCTTTACCGCACCATTGTGACAAAAAGAGAGCTGAGCCAGAAGGCAAAGCTCTCGATCTACCGGTCGATCTTCGCTCCTACCCTCACCTATAGTCATGAAGGCTGGGTCATGACCGAAAGAATGAGATCGCCGGTATAAGCGGCCAAAATGGGTTTTCTCAGATGGGTGGCTGGCTGTGACCGAAAGATTTTATATCTTTTTAAATGACTTTATTTGTATAAACCGACCCAGGACTCGGTGGAGAGATTATATCTCCTCACTGGCCTGGGAACTGCCTTGGGATCCCCCAGTCGGAGCTGGCAGATGTGGCCCGGAGAAGAGAAGTGTGGGGTTCCTTACTTGAGCTGCTGCCCCCGCGACCCGACCTCGGATAAGCGGTAGACGATGGATGGATGGATGGATGGATAATAAACTTTATTTATATAGCAACTTTCAGAAATAAATTGCAGCTCAAAGTGCTTTACAAGAGAATAAAATCAATAACACGGTTAATAAAAACACAGGTACTAAAAATAGATATATAAACCATAAAACTAGTATTAGAAATATAAAATAAATAAAAAATTATAACAATTATGTAATTAAGTGTAATTAATTAAAAACAAGATCATCATTTTTTTTAACTTTTATTAACAGAAAATACTGAAGTGTTTCAGCTGTATTGTGATAAATGAATAAATCTATGTGGTTTAGGTCGCAGATGAAATTAAGTATGTTTTGGACACCCAACACCCATTACCAAAGTTCAAACCTGTAAAAAAAGTGCATCTTCTTGTCTATAGCTTTTATAGTGTTTATGTGGTTGAGCGTCGAGCCACCTGCTAAATCTCTTTGACATGAAGTGCTCCTCTTCATTGGCACACACAACCAAAGCCTCTGTATGGACAACAGCCCTGTGACTACTGACCAGGCTGCCAACAAGCATCTGTGAATCTTAAGAGCCGTCCGTAGTGCAAGGCTCTCCTCACATCCACAGCCCTACAGCTTTGCATTTAACATCCACTGAATCCAATATTACCTGATCAAGGACTGTGCTTAGTTTGTACTTCCAGGCTCTAGTTGTTTCCTATTTGGACTCTGAAGTTCCAGAGGGAGTCACTGTTGGCCCTCTCAACTTCTCGTGCAGCAGTGAGTTCTAACACATCAATCACTCCTGTACGTCTAACAAAGCTAAGCTCTGATCTCTCTATGACTTTCTCTGCCAACCAGTGCCTTACTCTAACTAATTCTGCTCTGCCTTCCCTGAGGAGCCCTGGCCAGCACTCCTTCAGTCCTTGATTCATCTCCATCTTGACTCCTCGCTGGTGGATTGACCTTCCTACTTCCACATTGTACTTGTACCAAATGATCTTGCTCTTGTTTGTCTTGTTCTTTATACTTTATTGTAAGTTTGTTGAGTTGCATTAATCGACTTTTGGCCAACACTTAAACCATCATACAAGCAGGTAAATTGATACAGAGCAACAATACTATTTTTTGACGAATATAAGAGATAAAAGGAGAGTTTATTTAATCTTATTTTGGTCTCCACCAATAGCTGAGTCTATTCAACTTTCTTCAACAGCTAGTCCGTCTGTGTTCTGGTGCTTGGCTTGTGTACAGGGGTTTAACAGCGTTTATTTTACTGTATACAACTGCCTGCCTTCAAACACATAAACTCAAACACTGAAGATGCCATTAATCATGAATGAAACCTGTACATGGTGACGCCGTCAACCACAACTCTGACTCAAAAAGGAAGTTGAGAAAGGCTCAACTGTAGCATATGGACATGTCCTCTAACATCAACAACCAATAATTTGATCGCACGTGAAATGAAAAGACAAGACAGTTCTTTTTTACTCCACTTAAGTATGTAAGTGTAAGTACTTAAAACAACATTGTTGCTGTGAAGAGCTTCCCACTTAGCTTTGCTAACTGTTATGGGCTGTTATATCTTTAAAATAAATATATGATGCATGGAAACACTTCGGTAAATTAATCACTTCATTGTGAACCAGTATAGTGGCAAGTTAAGAAATGAATTGCCCAATGTGAGTATGTAAATTACTTGCTTAACACATACACCCACAACCTTCAGGTTTGTCACTTTAAATCCAGCTGTGTAAACAAGGCATCATGCAGGAAGTGATACACAACCAAATGTTCTCTTATGTTTGTTCGTATCCACAATTGTTCTCATTTCATTATTATCCATTGATTTCTGGTATTCACCAATGTTTTCTTATTTTTGCACTTCTCTTAGGTAAGAGAACATTTTAGGAGTGGTTGAGAGATAAGATAAGAAAAAATCATCTTGCTTATACAATCCACAGGCAAACACAAAGAAACATAAGTTTTAAATTTGAAGAACATGACAAACGCATGGATATCATAAAATCAAACTTAGATTATTGTATGTTTTGAAATAATTTATGAAATGATGAAGTTGTTTTCATACATATTGTCATATTTGTATTACTATCATATTTGTTGTCAAACCAGACCTGCCTTCAGATATGCAAACAGTTATTTTTAGTCTCAGTTTTCCTCTTCACATTTGTGTTCGCTTGTTATGATGGTCACTTATCATAGTGTATTCTAGAGCACTGGCTCAGAGCTCTCCAGCCAACATGTACCAGTGACTCAGGGATTCATTTGTTGTCATGTTTTAAACACATTCTGTTTGTGCTCTGTCGTCCCACAGGGCAGAACCTATTCTGCAGCGGATAAAGGAGGATCGGACCCGGGTGGTGTCTCCCTCTTTTGACAACATCAAGTACGACAACTTTGAGATTGAGGAGTACCCCCTGTTTGCTCAGGGCTTCGACTGGGAGCTGTGGTGTCGATACCTCAACCCACCAAAGTCCTGGTGGACGCAACGCAACCACATGGCCCCGATCGGGTAAATTCAGGAATTCAAGCTGAAATACTTTGCTTTTTAACAAGAAGAAGATTCAAAAATGTTTTCATTGAAACAAAACTGTCAAAATCCATGAAAAGAAAAGAAACCTTTTTACGATTTTTGACAGTTTTGTTTCAATGTAGAAAATGTATTTTTATTATGAAAGAAGTAAACCACCAACACTATCTGACAGTTCTGTGAGTACTGTGACTTGAAGCATATTGAAGATTTGATTAATTAATTTACACAGCCTGAAGTCCCATTTGGACGGGATTTACATTAGAGGGGGAGGGAAACATTCACTGTGCTCCTTGGTAATTTAACTAATTGTTCAAGACAATATTTTATCTGATAATAGCTAATTCGGCAAACTTTTAATGGTGCCAATTTGCGAAAAATCTAGGAGGATGAGCTCTTCAAGCTAAATAGACTCAGACATCCAAAATACAAGGACGATCCAGGATTTAAGGACAAGCAAGTTCGCCAAAAAACAGAAAGTATTGCGACTGTAGTGATTTGTGGGGTGGGGTCAAAAATGATCCATATGTGCGCTACGCTGACCAAATGAAATCACTAACCAGTGCAGGAAATGATAAAATCACCCCACTTCCCCTTGGGAAATATATTTAGTCTGAAATTATGACCTCATCATTATTACCTCCTCCAAGATTATTTTCGGTTTGATTTGTTTGTCTGTCCGTCTATCAGCAGGATTATTGAAAAGCAACTGGCCTGATTTTCATGAAACTTGGTGGAGAGAGTAGCATGGGCCAAGGAAGAACCCATTACATTTTGAAGTGGATCCTAATCACTGGGCGGATACACACATCATTTTTTATTTATGGTATTGGCCTTGGCGGAGCTCTGTTTGGGGTGAAAGCAACATTTAAATCAGATATTTGCACTGATAAGGCATGAGCTAAGAAGAGCAGAGTGGAGTGATACAGTGTGTGGCAATATCTGATTTAAGCACTAGTTTAGCCCTGGGCTAACATTTGATCATTTTAGAAAGAAACCTCTCACCTTTATTTCATCTAAATAGCTTTGATGCAGCGTGCTATGCTGATAGGATGTTACTAGCCACTTACTATCCACTTAAGCTGTACACCGTAGCTTCTTAGCTAAGTGAAGGTCAATACACTGTTTCATAGTTAAAATAATGCTATGAAATTGAATGATTATAAATGATTGTTTAGTTGTACATGATATGTGTTATTAAGAAACACAAATGTGTGTTTATTTCATGAATCTAAAGCTGCATTTGAAACTTCAAAGCTTAATAGCTCTTTATCTCATGTACTCAATATAATGCCCTCTAAACCTATTGATATTGTTGAGATTGATCAGTATACCAAATATTACTCTGATATGTGATATCTGCATTGTGATACCATTGTGCTGTTATCTGGATATGGTTTCTATTAGCATTCAGTGTTTCTGTGTATCCACAGGGAGGAGAAATTCACCAGAACAAGCTGTTTTTGCAGCGGTGCTGTATTTCATTTTGATAAAGAAATGATGTGTGCGACTGACAGCATGAATACGAATAAGAGATATTTTTAACTCTTGTTCATTAAGTTTGATGATGAAAGATGTTTCCTCAAAAGGTCCTGAATTTGTTGTGTCATTTTGACAGCTGGATCATTTATAACTATATTGTAATGCATAGGTTTCTCATGAAAGACTAAGGCCTAGAGCAGTGGTTCTCAATCTTTTTTGGGCCAGCGTCCCCCTATCCATTATCCAGGTCCATTACCGCCCCCCATCAAATAAAATGTACGTTTGTATTATTCTAATTATTATTCTTAGTATTTCTAATTTATATTACATATTGTTTATATTAATTTAGTATTTCAATTCTTATAATATTTTTCTTATTAGTAGGCTGCTATAATATGTTATTATAAAAACTCAAATTCTCTGAGATTGAAGTTACATAATAAAATTTAAAAGTAATAATAAATATTATATTATTAAACAAATGTTTTGTTGTTTGTACCTTCAATTGCCCTGATACACCATGTACCATGAGCAAACAAAGACATTTTATTAAGGAGTGTTAAACAAATGCAACGGTAAGAAGATTCAAACTTTAATCTGTGCCATAGACTGCAGCCAATCAGAGACGGGTCAGACATTCAAACTGTAACCGGTGTTAAACACAGCAGCCTCAGAAATGTGAAACAAACGAGCACAAAGGAACAAGTCTGAGGCGCTGCCACCCCCCCCAACGGAACCCCGTGTTTTATTTTATATAAATATATAGCACCAAATGTGCTCTTTTATTAAATAAACCAAACGCTTATGTTCTTTATCTAATTTATGTTCACATTTCCGTGTTTACGGCGTTGCTTTGCGCATTCACATTCTTACCGTTTCGCAAACAAACGAGAGAGGAAAGGAGAGGAGAGAACTATAAAGTGCAAAAAAGTCAAAAATCCAACACATTAATTATAAATGGAGCGACGTCGACTCCAAGGTTCAGAAACTCAGGCGAAAATATCCGCGTTTTTTAAACACACACAGCCTGAATAGCAGCAGTGATGCTGGTGTTAGCTCTGAAGGTGTTAGCTCTGCAGGTGTTAGCTCTGCTGATGTTAGCTCTGCTGGTGTTAGCTCTGCTGGTGTTAGCTCTGCTACTACGAGCAGTCAGAGTGCAGCTCGTCTGCTGCTGGTCCAAGTCCCGACCAGAGTGTTAGTGTTTTAACATTAATTCAGATTAGTTTTATTCATGGTGTATCTTTTGAAAAACATTAATGCTTTGGAACAGTGGTGCCTGAGGGGGACGGTGCTTGTTTTTCTTTTATTGTTTTTTTTAATTTTGTTTATCGCTCAGGAAAATAAAAATATAAGTCTAAAAACACACAATGTTAACTTTATTCAAACGCAATCGACTCGTCCTTTCAGCTAGTGCAGTTTGGCATGTTTCGTGCTGTAATGCAGCTCGAGAGCCTTTTCCATGACCGCAAGCGCGCCACACAAACACTGGCCTTTTACTTCCACAAAGAAATAATCGTTCGTCCATTTCTCCTGGAACATTCCGCATCCACCTTTCTCTTTGTTACACTCGCCATGCTGCGTTCGCTGATGTCAATGACTGTCTCGTTTAATACTGAAGTTTTTGACATGACGTGGCCACGTGATGACACGTTCCGCTCATGTTGTTTTCAAGGACCCTGACCTTGGCCAGGAAAAACAGTAATTTATTATTTAACAGTAAGTTATATTTTATATCTGACTAGTTTTGGATTTATTTTTTTGGAGTAGATTTTATGCGTGTGTTTATGAATTACCTTACGGGCCGTACACACAAACGCCCCCCAAAGACACGTGAACGCCCCCCCTTTCTAAATTATTGCTTCCAGCGCACCCCGACGTCCTCTGAATGCCCCCTGGTGGGGCGCTGCTGCCCCCGTTGAGAACCCCTGGCCTAGAGCATCAAATGTGCAGCATAAGTAGGGCCTTGTTGCCCAGTACGGGTCTAATTGTGGTTTAGGTTAGGACTGTGCTTGTGTGTGTGTGTGTCTTGAAGAATATTTTGCATTTGAACTGCCCATCATTAGCTTTGCATTCTGCTAAAAACATATTCTCCCTCCTTCTTTTCTCTGACCTTGTGTCTTTTGTCCCTTCAACCTAGAAGCCCTGCTCTGATTGGCTGCTTTGTGGTCGACAGGAAGTACTTTGAGGAGATTGGCCTGCTAGATGAAGGCATGGAAATTTACGGTGGGGAAAATGTGGAGCTCGGTATCAGGGTGAGTTAGCTTGAGAACCTGTAGCTTATGAGCTGCACAGCCCCAGCAACCACATGCCAGCATGTCTGCACCCCAGCATACAACGTTCTATATACTTCAAATATCTGTAGCCCATTGTAATTTATTAATTATTAATTTGTAATAAGACATTTAAATTCAAATATCCTGAATAGCAGCATCTAGCAGAAGAAAAGAAGAATGACCTTTCCTTTGACAGAATGAGGCATTATCAATCATTCACATATTATTCAGTCTGACTCAAGCAAACTGGGCTCATTACTAATGATATAACAACTGCCAGATAACATTGTGATTTAATGTAATAAAATTATATTCGAAAGGATTTTTTTCCTATAAAATTCAACTATGTTACCTGACGTTCTAAAATTTGTTTTTCTGTTATTTAAATTGTGTTGCAGTTTCTGGCAGTAACATTAAAAGTTATTGCAGGAATTTCATCTCTAATCTAGTCTCCGGAGGCAGAGGACTCTGCAAAAGCGCCATCCATTTTGAGACTTCAAATCGGTCCCAAGAGGACGCAGCTGTAGTACAGCTTACAATGTGAAAGGACACAGGAGACATCTGAGGGACACTGTTGAATCAGGCTTAGTAAAGAGTGATTTACAGTGTAGTGTCAGTGAAGTACAGGTGTGATTATCAGCCCAGGCCAGACTGACGCTGATCCGAGACACTGGACTGAACACATCACACTGAAAAATGTATAATTCTCTCAGGTTTGACCATGTCACAATTAGATTTTAGATTTTAACTGTGGACAATCAATGCTAGGAGAACTTGAAGATCCTATTGCCAGACAAAAACATAGAGTTGACCATTCAACGCCAACATTTTTCTCTCTTGCTTTCTACAATATCTGCACATGGCAACTATAGTATGGTTAAACGTACAATATGAAATGTCTCAGTCTTTCTCAATCAAAACAATAACAGAAGATGGTGCAGCGGCCCATGTAGGTTGGTGTTGCAGTCAGCTTCTCCTGATTAGGATTATTTCAGTGTTCATCATTCAGGATATTTTTACCTGGAGCTGAATTATCCACAGAGTTCTCCTCCTACAAAACAAATGGGTCTAAATTTGCTCAGCTTATTTCTCTGAGAACTTAAGATCCAGACGTCTGAAGACTAAAATCCTTCATCGGGTGAAAACAAATAGTTAAAAACGACGAGAACTACAAAGTGTATGGTAAAAATGTGGTTTCTTACTAGAGAAAAGTTACTTATGACAGCTTCATAAAGACAACTACAATTCTGACACATGCACAAAGGGGGACGACGCCATTACAAGAGACAAAAGAAACGTTACCTTTATTAAAATGATACATTTCTCTAGGTTTACAACATTTTGGAAACATTTGGGATAGTGTAAGCACACAACTCAACAAAATATATAAGGTAGGTCCAGTGTTTTTTTTTCACATAATAGTGCAGAAATATAAGATGTTATATGTTTAAGATGGGGAAAGATTGTGGTTATGGCAAATAAACTATAGTTAAGGTTTAGTTAGATTGGTCCACTAAACACTTTGTTAAGGTTGGAAAAAGATTGTGGGTATGGTTAATAAAAAGGTGAACGTTGATTGCAGATCTTTGAGGGGGTGCAAACTCTTGTCTTCTACATAAAATTCAGATTGGTAGCTACGTACTCATCCAGTGTTCTGACTTCTACATCTTTACGAGCAGCTTCGCTACATAAAGAACACACTGCTCTGAGTAATTGTCTTTTCTCTTAGTGACGTGCAATCATCATAGGCCGCCATTCAAACCACACAAATCTTCCACTTTCCATATGTTGTGATGTTATTGACTAAACTGTATCTACATCAAATCAAATCAAATGTATTTATAGAGCCCACAAATTACACATTTGTCTCAGTTGGCTTTATCTATAATGATCATTGGGAGCCGTGCTTTTGTTGACAGGACAGCTTGTTCTGAGGATTGTGATGGCAAAATGGAGGTCAGATACACTTTGGAGTGAAGGCATGGAAGCAGTGTTGTCAATTTAGCGACTTTCTGTCTAGATTTATCAATATTTAAGACCCCTTTAACAATTGTATTTTATTTCTCTAGCAACACATCTAGCGCCTTTGGCAAGACCTTAACTCAGTGATCTTCACTATTCTTTACATGAGAGCCTCATTGATAGGACAAAGTCATTAGGAGAGCCACTTTCTTTGCCAGTCATAAAAAGCATGTCTGCTTATTAATCTGTCATCCCACCCAGAACATACAATATATGCAATGTAGTCAACCAATACATTCATTAAAAACAGGATTACCTTAATAATAATAATAATAATAATAATAATAATAATAATAATAATAATAATAATAATTACTTAATTACCTTAAAACAATATTTCAGCTGAAGCCAAAAAGCAGTGTTTCACAATTTCTGAGACTGAGCCAAAATCCATGCGATCTCAAAAGATGTCTCAGTAATCGTTCAGCTGTATTAGTTGTCGTGTGTTTGAGCCTTTGTTGTCCAGAAAGAGAAGACGAAAGCTGCTCTATTTTGGTTTTGGAAATGCAGCTCCAAATGACTTCGCTTGAAACCAGAGCGGGTTTGTTTGCATATTAAGCACGAAGGGTTCGACTAGTGGAGAACAAATAAAAACTCCTCTGTCCACTTTTCTTGAATTTTCCTTTGCTCGTCCTGTATGGCTCGTACCTTTCTTTTTTAACGGGAGCCAAGCTAACGGAAGTATAAAGTGACAGGTTGGTCGTAGTATCCTCCAATTTAAATGCTCCAATTTAGCGATATAAACATAAACAATTTTTTAGCAAATGTCCATATTCATAAGCATGACATATTTTTAATGACTATAAGTTTATTTTTGTCTATACTAGCCCACCATGTATCTACCCGTCCAAGAGCACATTCACCATTGTAGTGCTGGATAGACCACAACTGCGCAGTGAGTCAGTGTCGGCTGAGCAAGTTTAAATATCTTGTTTCAAGTATATATTTGCATCCTTTATCAATTATTATTATATATTATTTTGTATTATTTGTAGGCTAATAGAGCAGACAATTTCAGTGTTTTAATGGGTTATATGTAATAGCCTTGCTTGTTTTTAGTGTTTTTATGAAATCTGTATTGACTTATCTATCACCCCTTTATTTAGCCTACTGCCATGCGAGCCACCAATTAAAGCTTGGCGAGCCGCAGGAGGCTTCTTGAGACGTTGGCGTCTTGGTAAAGAGTACGAACACAGGATTAATTACACACATTTCACGGAATAATATATGATATCAGTGAAAGAGCACATCTTAGTCTATAAATTAACACTCCCACTTGCTCTTATAATGTACAAGTCATACTCAACATAACTTCATCAACTACACACTTTGTCTGGCAGTTCACATTCCAAACATGTACCTAAAAAATGATTTGATTTTTAACTCAGTTAGCTTAGTCACAAAAACTGCTTTACTGTCTCTGCCTCTGTCTCTACAGTCGGCAGTACATTCATGGGCTTTATGTCCTTTCTGATCTGATTTCTGATTAGTTGGATTATCTGTCTGGGTTTTGTGGATCGCAAACAGCTCTGTCAAAACATAAATGGTGACATCAGCTTCCAAATCCCCTCCTGGGCCATTAACCTGTTAGTGTTTGCCATCTTAAGAGTAGGAACACTGACTTAATTTAACACATTTCACGGAGGAAATAATCACACACATGCTAATCATCTGTGCCTTAACCAGAACAGAGAGTTACTGTATTTTGCACATGTGTAGTTGTAGTTTAGTTTAAAAAATAATATAGCACCTATGTAATATCACATGCTGATTGTTTCAGGAGTGTTGTATATAGAGAAACAGTAGGTAATATAACTATACAGCTGACCATCTGTCAGTAGCCTTGATGGTGGATATTTCTTGGGTTGGAGAGTGGTGATTGGTCATTTTCTTTACCCCCATCCAACCTTCTTAATACAGATTGCCCTTCACAGCTGTGACTTTAGGGAGTGAAGGGTTAGTGAGTAGGAATCCATTTGTGTTAGTCATGTTGCAGTGACCACAGTTCAAACAAGCAAAGAGTTCTAAAAAGCTTTAAATGCCTTATTGTTAATGCACATTTGTAGGTCATTGGCAGTAATGTGTCTTTCTCTGGCTCATAAAAAGCTTTTGTGCAGGACCTTGACTTTCTCCATAGGAGGCTTGAATGTCAGACCTCTACAGTCATGTATTAGTCCGGTAATGGCTTTCTCCTCAGCTCTTGGTGTTGCAGTGACCATCAGTGCCTCTGCAACGTAATTATTAGCATCGGGCCTGATTAATTAGGGTTGTTCTCCAGGAACAGGGTGGGGACACCTGTTTAAGATTGTGTCATTGGATATATAAGTGCGATCCATCAGAAGGTATCTGTTTTTAGCCAACTGTACATGTTCTGACTCCACATCCCAGCTCCACCTATCATTGGAAGGTGAAAAAAGACTGGATAGAAAGATGACTAGAGACATTGAAGTGCTTGTTGAGAACTTCCCTTCTGCAAATAAGTGAATCTACAATCAACAGAGGGATAATCACCTTTTGCATCATTGTTTACTTTGTTATTTGTAGTACATCATTAATCTCCACTTCAACTGCTATTATTACTATTATTATTATTACTACACCATTTTGCATCTTCTCCATTTTCAAGGGTTAGTAATACAAATATGACATCTGAAAAATCTTTTTAGGGGGCAAGCATTTCAAAATTCCCATCGGCAAAAAACTACGCAATAATCAAAATTCAGCTAAAATATTTTAAAGAACTTATTTTTTGGCCTCAAATAGCATATGCATAAAGGTTTAAACAAAATAGTAGATGTAAACAAAAACATATTGACTTTTTTATTTATTGACTATCGATTTGACAAGGAAAGCATGCCAGAGGGCTGCACACTGAATTCATGGGGAACAAAATCAGAATATATATTTTATATTTTGTGGACCAGAAGCTAGCTAGGACTGTGTAGACATATTTTACAGCATCCACTGTCAAAAAAATGGTAAATTGTAAAAATAGCATGCATCTGGGTGAGCATACTCTGTGTTCTCCTACGATACCATTCATTCATAATAATTACATACTAAGCAGCATAACAGCAAGGACTTAATCCCCTGTTTAGATAAAGATAAAGATGGGTATGTACTGAAAAGATTCATGCCTTTATTGTGAGTCCCTGCAGCCACTAATGTGTGTGCATTTGTGTGTATGTGTGCAACAAAGGTATGGCAGTGCGGCGGCAGCGTGGAGGTTCTACCATGTTCGAGGATTGCACACATCGAGCGTGCCCACAAACCCTACACAGAGAACCTGACAGCACACATGCGTCGTAATGCTCTGAGGGTGGCTGAGGTCTGGATGGACCAGTACAAGAGTCACGTCTACATGGCCTGGAATGTTCCACTACAGGTAAACAGACAGTACATATACAGTATGTGTGTTAGGAGTTTGACACTGTGATTGTTTTCTTTGTGGGAAGGGTGTGTGTGGGCGTACATGTGTACATTAAGACTGTAATAGTTCCTGTAATCCTATCGAACTGTCACGGTATCAGGGTCACGGTCCAGTGCTAGCAGCACCACGCAGAATACACGGTATGCAGATTGATGCACGTAATGTAAAGTTCACAAAACTCTGAACCTTTAGCTGTATGTCATAAGCAACATGTGTGTTGCACAATAAGGGTTAGGGTTACAGTCAGTCCACTGGATACATCGGAAATTGGAAGACCTGCCTCTGTACTTTATCTGTTTTTTGGGTACAATCCAGTTTCCTGGTCAGCTACAACAACAAGCGAATGTTTGGAATTTAGCTTAGACTTAAATGACTAATCGATAATCAAATTTTGAATTATTCATTCAACCATTTTAACTGAAATTCAGCACTAGCCCAAACAACACTTGAAACCCCTCTGTACTGTAGATATACATATATACATATATATATATATGTATATATGTATATATACATATATATATGTATATGCATATGTGTGTATGTATATGCACTGTATGTATATACAGTACATACATATGTATATATACATATACAATATATATATATATATATATATATATATGTACTGTATGTATATATATATCCCATCTTTCAAATTTAATTGTACTTTATATTTAAGGTGTAAAATCAGACTTTAAAAATGTCCTCAGTTCCTTTCTCTGTATTTGGTCTTACAACATTTCTTGCTGTCTTCATGCTCAGTTACTATTTCAAGCTATGCCCTTGTCATTCTAAGACACAGTAGTGTTGAAAGGACCCAGAGGCCTTGAATTCTGAACTCTTTCGAGATTGGGAAGTTGAAGCTTGTTGTCCTTTTGTTGTTGCTATAGGTGAGAATTAGGGCTGTCAAATTAGCGCGTTAATTTTGATTAATTAATCACAGAAAAAATAACGCAACAAAAAAATTAACGCGGATTAATCTAGCTCTTAGATGCCCCTTGACCCTTTACGTCACCAACCCGGCGCGGCCACAGCAGCCTCATCAACATGATGGAAGCGGATGAGAAAACGTTACTTGGCCCAATGAATGGAAAGGTTACATTTAATAAACTCCCGGATGTAACAGTTGATGCTCCGCTCTGTGCAATTCCTGCAGCAAATAATGTTCGAACCATCGGAGAACTTCAAGCCTGAAATATCACCTTAACCCAAAGCACTTAGCAGCTAATTCGGAGCTAGCTGGCACCGCGGCTGATGCTAAAGTGAACGACCCGATAGAGAGGGAGAAGAAGAGAGAGGGAGAGAAGGAAGAGAGCAGGGAGGTGTCCCCCGGCAGTCTAAGCCTATAGCAGCATAACTAGGGGCTGATCCAGGGCAAACCTGAGCCAGCCCTAACTATAAGCTTTATCAAAAAGGAAAGTCTTTAGCCTACTCTTAAATGTGGAGAGTGTGTCTGCCTCCCGAACACAAACTGGAAGCTGGTTCCACTGGAGAGGAGCTTGATAGCTGAAGGCTCTGGCTCCCATTGTACTCTTAGAGACTCTAGGAACCACAAGTAACCCTGCAGTCTGGGAGCGTAATGCTTTAGTTGGTTTATAAGGTACTATGAGATCTTTAAGATATGTTGGAGCCTGACCTTTAATTGATTTGTAAGTCAGGAGAAGGATTTTGAATTCTATTCTGTATTTTACCGGGAGCCAGTGCAGAGCAGCTAATACAGGAGTAATATGATCCCATTTCCTTGTTCTAGTCAATACACGTGCCGCTGCATTTTGGATCAACTGAAGAGTCTTAAGCGACTTTTTGGGACAACCTGATAACAATGAGTTGCAGTAATCCAGCCTTGAAGTAACAAATGCATGGACTAGTTTTTCTGCATCATTTTGAGACAGGATGTGTCTTATTTTTGCAATGTTACGTAGATGAAAGAAGGCAGTCCTTGAGATTTGTTTTATGTGGGAGTTAAACGACAGATCTTGATCAAAGATGACGCCAAGATTCCTTACAGTGGTGCTGGAGGCCAAGTTAATGCCATCCAGAGCTTCTATGTCATTAGAAAATGCGTTTCGGAGGCGTTTAGGGCCAAGTATAATAACTTCAGTTTTGTCTGTGTTTAACATCAAAAAGTTGCTAGACATCCAAGTTTTTATGTCCTTAAGGCATGCTTGAAGTTTAGCCAATTGATTGGTTTCATCTGGTTTAATTGATAGATATAATTGGGTATCATCCGCATAACAATGAAAGTTTATAGAGTGGTTCCTTATAATATTGCCCAAAGGAAGCATATATAAGGTGAATAGAATCGGTCCAAGTACAGAACCCTGCGGAACTCCAAGACTGACTTTGGCTGTCTTGGAGGATTTATCGTTAACAAGTACAAATTGAGATCGCTCAGATAAATAGGACTTGAACCAGCTTAGTGCGGTTCCTTTTATGCCAACACAATGTTCCAGTCTCTGTAGTAGAATGTCATGATCAACAGTGTCGAAAGCAGCACTGAGGTCTAACAAGACAAGAACAGAGACAAGTCCTTTGTCTGATGCCAATAGAAGGTCATTGGTAACTTTCACCAGTGCCGTCTCTGTGCTATGATGAACTCTAAATCCAGATTGAAAAACCTCAAATAAACTATTATTATGTAAAAAGTCACACAACTGTTTTGCGACTGCTTTCTCAAGGATTTTAGCGAGAAAGGGAAGGTTAGATATCGGCCTATAGTTGGCTAAAACCTCTGGATCAAGACCAGGCTTTTTAAGAAGTGGTTTTATTACAGCTACTTTAAAGGATTTTGGTACGTAGCCAGATAATAGAGACAGGTTGATCATATTTAATAACGAAGTGTTAATTAAGGGTAAAACTTCTTTAAACAGTTTAGTTGGAATCGGGTCCAAAAGACAGGTTGATGGTTTAGACGATGAGATTGTTGAAGTTAGTTGGTTAAGGTTGATTGGAGTAAAACAGTCTAGATATATTTCAGGAGTTACAGATGTTTTTAAAATTCCAACAGTTGAAGTTAAGTCATTACCAATTGAGGTCAGGAGGAGATTAATTTTGTCTCTAATAATTATAATTTTATCGTTAAAGAAACTCATAAAGTCGTCACTACTGAGAGATATAGGAACAGAAGGCTCTGTAGAGCTGTGGCTCTCTGTCAGCCTGGCTACAGTGCTGAAAAGAAACCTGGGGTTGTTCTTATTTTCTTCAATTAAGGAAGAGTAATAAGCTGCTCTGGCATTACGGAGAGCCTTCTTATACGTTTTAAGATGATCTAACCAGACTAAACGAGATTCTTCCAATTTAGTGGAACGCCATTTACTTTCAAGATTTCTCGACTTTTGTTTTAGTTTGCGGATTTGTAAATTAAGCCATGGAGCTTTCTTTTTCTGTTTTATGATCTTCTTCTTAAGAGGAGCGACAGAGTCGAGTGTTATTCGCAGTGAGGCTGCAGCGCTATCAACAAGATGATTAATTTGGGAGGGACTAAAGTTAGCATTGGAGTCCTCTGTTAGCAGCTCTCAGTCAGCATCAGAAACTGAGACTCTCTCGCCAGGTGAGCGACACGTTTTCCTCCCAGCGGAGGAAAATGCACCTGTCGCCCGTGGCACCCTCGGAACACACAGCGGACTGCTACCAGCGGGCTCTTAGCCCACAGAGATTCATTTTCGGCTGGGTTTTCAGTCCACCTTTTCGTCCGATTAAACCGCAAGCCCCTCTCGTAGCCTTCCGTTATTTACTTTTGAAAAATAGCTAATCAAACTCCCGCCCACTGGTCTCGTCTCTGTACTGAAGACACGTATGGGCCACGGAGAAATTCTTTCAGCACCGGCTACGAGGAAAGGAGAGAGGGACGGGGATACGAGACCTCTTATATTATTCCTGCTAACATTTTAATCGGTCTCGGGAGCTAGGCTCGGCCGCCTCTCTCTCTCTCTCTCTCTCTCTCTGGAGAGAACACAACCTTGCTACGACTTTTCCGGACCTGCTTTTAAACTTAATCCCCTCGGCAAATCCTCCGTCTAAGATAACCACTAGGAAAAAGGCCTCTCATACAAAGTCGAGAATCACAGACAACTCAAAGAACATTCACAGACAGTCACCAAACATTTTCCAGCATCAATTCAACCACAATGCAATGCAGAAAGCTCTTTAACACTTTACAAAAAATCCAACCAGATATAAGATTTTTTTCCCCGAGAATTCTGGGCACTGGGCCAGTTTTGGTTTTAAGTGTCCCTATACAGTGATACAGGTTATCTCACCCAATGTGTCCTATATGGCGTGTGTACAATATTTTGGAAAAATCAGTAGTGTGTCAGCCGTAGTATGGAATCTGATGCTTACCTGCGGGGGCCACAGCGAGGTCAGGCGAAAAGACTCCTCTCTCTGGATGTCTCCGGTCCTCTCGATTGAAGAAAAGTGAAAGGAAGAACTCCAGACAAAGGCTTTCTTAAGTTTTTACAACGCTTTTATTTTCTATACGTTTAAGTTTATCAATAATGTAATATAAAGAACGGTTTACAATATGACAGTTATTCAAGTGACTTACTCCAAGTGTTTAGTTATTGGAAGTCCCGTTATTCAGTTCAGGTTCATGAATGGTCAATTTGTTTTTTCTCTATTCTAGCTCGACAGACGTTTTTTCTATTGTTTCTTCCAAGAACCCAAAAACCTGTGAATAGCAGTTAACCTATATATCAGAGGTCAAAAGTTTACGTAACGCTTATCTTGATCTACATACATCCCTTCCATCAACTGTCACCGGAGGTAACACCTAGAGCCCCTATTGACAGAGGAAGTGGTGTCTTGCCGGCTTCAGCAGGGCCTCAGCAATGCAGTAGATCTCAGCTGGCCAAAACCTGTCACGTTCCCTAAAGACGGAATCGGAGTTTCGGGCTTCCGGTGGAATCGCAATGCATGCTGGGGTGGCAAGACTAGAAAAGTGAGCACCACACCACAAGGGCCGCCATATTGGATTTATTCTCTACGTGTTTACATTTTATTTAGCTTATTCTTCAAGCGTGTTGTAAACAAACCTACTACTCTACAATGAGTTCTGAACTCCTTTCTTATGATGAGGTTCAGATGTGGAAAGTCAAAGCTTTGAAAGTATTTTGCCATTTAAAGGTTTCAGGAACAAAACTCGAGCTTATTGCCAGGGTGTTTGCTGCATCAGAGATGGGCATTGAGGAGCAACCAACAGCTAATGAAAGAATTTCAATCACAGAAAAAGAAAAGACTAAGCTTTTGGTTATGCCGAGTGGCGTTTCTTGTTTATATATATATATATATATATATATATATATATATATATACATATAATCACAATTATTACAGATAAAAATACAATATTTATTTTATTTTAGGAGTTGTTAAAATTAACCTGTACCTCCCTTCACACACACACACAGTTCCAATTAATGGAAGAAAAATGATTATAATGAGGCGACTATGAGTACTAAAGATTCCAGTACTCTAATTTAACTTTAACACAAGTACTACTATATATCAGTTCTTCAGCAAGCAAATAAATGATAAAAGATAACATATTTAACTTTAAGATAACCCATAGGTTATTTAAGTTCATTCTATGTAATTGACACACATCTTCTGCGATAATGACAAATACTTCATCCATATGTTATCCTGACCATAAATATATATATATATTTTAATATAAATATAGTCACTTATATCTTACAGGGGGTAAAACCTCTCCTTAAGCTGTACTAGCCTTTTTGTTTTTCTCAGTATTTTCTTAATTTTTTGTGCATATTTTTGGAGTGCCTGTGTACCTTATCACTCATCGACGGATCATGCCATCACAACAACGTAAAGAATAAACGCATGAATGTGAATTGCACCCTTATCCACTTCTCTCTACACCCTCTCATACAATTCTGCACGTCATTCGTTTTTACGCCACCACCTGCCACCCTAAGGCAGTACTAAATTACCTGCTACACTGCACACACATACCTAACTGTAGCCAAGCTGCCCCAACACTGTGACACATTAACAACACCATCGAGAAATTGATTGCAATGGACTGCAGGTGGTAGAGGACAGGAGGTTAATGGAGGCTTTACTGATGGCGTCAAATGACACAAGTTTTAAAGATATTGTTTATTGTGCAATGAAAGATGTTATGTCAGATTTGAAATTGCACTTTATGTCGAACTGTTTGTCTGTGTTGTTTGAGATAATTGTGGCATACAAGATATTGGAGAAATAGTATTGAAATAAAAGACATGTTGACCTTTAAGTTTATAATGCCTACTCATTGATTCACTCATCTTCCAAAATCCATTTGAATATTTTGAAATGCCTCTCACAGCAAATATTCACATATGCGATTAATTTAGATTAATTAATCACAAAGCTTGTAATTAATTGGATTCATTTTTTTAATCGCTTGACAGCCCTAGTTAGAATATAAGTGAAATACCCAACATTTAAACGTAGATTTGTTTGAATGTATTTCCCTCTCTAGAACTCAGGAATAGACATTGGGGACATTTCTGAGAGAAAAGCCTTGCGATCCAGACTCCAGTGCCGACCGTTCAGCTGGTTCCTCTCCAACATCTACCCTGAACTGCGATCCTACAGCAACACAGTTGCTTACGGAGTGGTGAGTTAATGTTTTCTCTTAGTTCTGAGAATTTTGTACATTTCCAGTCTGCAACTTGATTTGAGTAAACTCATTTATCAATACGCTGGAAGATAGGCTTGTTAATTAAGGTACACTGCTATTCATCTAATATAGGAGCCCAGAGGGACAAGTTCTCAAAATCTGGATGCCAGCCCACAGTTGGAGAAACACTACACCACACTCAGTCACCACTGGTTGCTACATATACTGAAACTCCTCAGAACAGAACATAAAGTATTCAGGACCATTTTAATTAATTATGAAATAGGAACAAGACACTCATTTACTGTAGCTTAAAAAACGCTTTTGTTGTGGCAGCTTACCGGCAATGTTGTGTGAACATATTTTAATTAGTCTATTCTCTGGTTATATTTCATATTTCAGAGTTAATTATATCACAAAACACAAAGAGAATGAAATAAGATAAAGGCCAGAAACTAAACATATAGTAAAACACAGAGTAAAAAGCACAAAATGATAAAACATTAATAAAATTACCAAAAAGCAATTCTAGAGTTTTTATAAGTGATTTAAAAGACAGAGTTTGCAGCCCTGATCTCCTCAGGCAGGACATTCTAGAGTCCAGGATCCGTCACTGCAAAGGCTCTATCACTTTTATGTATCTATCTGGATCTCAGAACAACAAGGAGCGACCCATCTAAGGATCTCAGGCTGCGGGAAGGGACACATAGGGCAATAAGAGGTCTGATAAATAACATGGAGTGAGGCCTCTCAGGGCTTTGTAAGTAATTAATAACATCTTTAAATTGATTCTAAAAGCTACAGGTAGCCAGTGTAAGGAAGCCAGGATCGGTGTGATGTGGTCATGTTTCCTAGCCTGAGTTCAAATGAATTTTGAATGAGCTGTCGGCAGGGGGGATTTTTTTACTAATGGCAGAGAGCGAGGAATTACAGTAATCGACTAATTATGAAGGCATGGATAACAGTTTTCAGGTTTTTGGGGGAAATAAATGATCTGATTTTTGAAATGTTTCTGAGATGATGAAAGCAGGATTGAACCATTGATTCAGCATGTTTGTAGCTGAGGTTTCAATCAAAAGTGACACCAAGATTTCTGCAATGCTGAGTTATTGACTGGGACATAGGACGAAGACTGTTTGATATTTAGGTGATTGCATCTTCTTCACCTTTAATCGTTCAGCATTTACCTGCAGAACATATTGTGACATCCACTTGTGCCTGAAGGCAGTTTAGCAGGTGTTCTGATGGTTTTTTGCAGGGTCAAAGTTATTAGTAAATCTGAGTATTATCTGCATAAAAGGTGGTCAAGAGGGGGCAAATAAATGGAAGAGAACTTGATCCTCCGGTCACCCCACAGTGAACACCTCATCGATGCCAACACAGAAACACCTGTCTTTTAGTTTGGATCTAAACCATTGTAGAGCAGGCGACTTTGGCATGAAGGTTCTCCTGGTCCTACTGATCAATTTTAGCATAGGAGCCCTGGTGACATATTTTGGGGTTGCCCATAATTCATGAAAATCCAAAATGGCAGCATATTCATTGAATGTTACAATACCAGCAGTGGGCAGGCAGTGGACAATAACAGCCCCATCCAGGACCACATATTTTAGGTGGCTTAGATTGCTCCAAAGGCTCAATACATTTCAGCAGTTCAGATTTTGTACTTGGCAAATGTAGCTTGCCAAAATCAGAAAGTGGGGGAAGGTGGGAAGGATTGTATTTCATGGGCAAAGAATTCCTTCAAATCACTATTCCGGCTCTGCATGGAAATGTACAATTGGCCAAAAAGTGCCACGTTGTTTTGAAGCACCTTGATTTTCTTCCCCTGTGCTGACTGTAATTTGGGCTGAGGCTTCATGAAGAGGGCCAGATTATTGAAAATGATCAGAAGAAGGGCACCAAGGATTATGACCACCTCCACCGGGTCAGACCTCTCATGGAAATGATATGCATTAACTGTAAGGCCATCTACCACCCAAGACAGCACATTGCAGTTGATGAGAGGATGGCCAGGCTCAGCATTAAGCAGTACATGAAGGCCAAGCCAACAAAGTGTGGGCTGACGTTTTTTGTGCCTGCTGTCATGAACGGCTACACCATCGACTTCAAGCTCTAAACTCTGCAAGAGGAGCACTACCTGGAAGTGTGAGGACTGTGATATGGACCTGTGTCTGCAGCCAGACAGGCACTGTCACTGGCAGTACCACCAATATCTCTGCATGTGAAGAGACTGTCAGAGAGGAGAGAATTACCATGTGTGGGGGAAAACACCATTACATATTTTCCATTTTATGGCCTGTTTTTGCAGATTTAATTAAGAGTAAAAGACTCAAAACCTTTACTGGAAATTGTTTTATACATTTCAAACTTCAAATGAAACATGCCAAATCTCTTATTCATGTACATTTGCTTTGTTTTTTGTTTACAAAACCACTAAACTCAAATTCCGTTTTTGTTATTACACTCTCTTAACATGCAATAAATTGTAAATAACTGCCATATATTGAAAGTTCCAGGTGTTTTTGAAAAATGGGCAAAAGCACTTACTCACAGCACATTTTCTGACCTTTTTATAGTCAAAATAAGCAAAAAAGTCCAGACGGAGATTTTTAGGCTTTTTAGGCTTAGGTGTTAAAGGCTTAAAGGGTTAAAAGGAACAAGTCTGAGGCGCTACGCCGCCCCAAGAACCTCGTTTTTTTTATTTATATATAGCGCCAAATCACAACTCACTTTTCACATTGAACAGGTGCCCTTTTATTAAATAAACTAAACGCTTATGTTATTTATCTAATGTATGTGCACGTTTCCGGAGAGGAGAGAACTACAACGTGCAAAAAAGTAAAAAATCCAACACATTAATTATAAATGGAGCGACGTCAACCCCAACGTTTGGAAACTCAGGTGAATCCAGCAATGCAGATGTTAAGAGTGCTCGTCTGCTGCTTGTCCAAGTCCCGACCAGAGCGTTAGGTTTTTACGATTAGAAAAAAAAATCTAATTATTGTTGTAAAATAAAATATGTGAACACTTATAAATATCATTTAACTGTTTGTTCAGGTCCAAATGCTCTGTAAAAGGGTCCCGTGGGGAGCGCCACGCCAAGCCCGTCAGTGGAACACCCCTCCTGTTCATGGTGTATCCTTAGAAAATCATTAATGCTTTCGAGCAGTGGTGGCTAAGGGGGTTGTCGCTGTTTTTCTCCAAGCAGCACTTTATCGCTGAGCACTTTATCGCTAAAAACAACACAAAGTCACCTGAACACTGGTCAGAATCAATTCAGAATTTGGTTTATTGCCAAGTAAATTTACACTTACAAGGACTTTGCCTTGACTTTTTTTCGGTAGCCACCCCCGTTGAGAACCCCTGTCCTAGATGATATAATGGTCAATGGTATCAAATGCCGACATCAAGAAGAGCAGTTTCAGTAGTATGGTTTATTCTAAAAGCAGATTGGAATTTGTCATAGATATTGTTTGTATGAATACAAAATAGGTCTTAAATTGTTAAGATCAGAGGAATCAAGAGATGGTCTTTTTAAAAGTAATATCGCAAGAGCAGTTTAAAATGTGCAGAATAGAGGGTGTCACTGTTTTAAAAATGTCCTTTAAAGAAAATGGGATTATATAGCATTTGTAGCTAAATTCAGTAGCTTGTGTCCTCATCAACAGGGTAACCCCACCACCCCTGCCTGTTAGTCGGGCTGGTTTAAAAAACAATAACCAGGTTGGTTGGCTTCTATTAAAGGGACATGATCATTTGGTGTCAGCCAATATTATGTTATCATGAAAAGTTCCAGATCATTTGAAAGAATAAAATCATTACATAAAAAATAGACTAAAACTATAAAGTCCATCCATCCAGCCGACAAAGGAAGGCGGAGGCTTCGAGACGACAGGACTCGGGACACAGCAATGATGACATCCTCAGACATTTGGGCTGGGAAGGACAGTATGATGTGCTTCTTTCTCAGAGGCGATGTTCCAATATCATCATCATCTGGTAGATCACCAAGTGGAGCGAATAAAGCCAGTAAAATCATAGCATAATAACCTATAAATAACTTTGTTTTAGTGCAAAAAAGTACATTCTGAAAATGTTCACATTTAATGAACTATCTTTTTACAAAACATTATGAACAACCTGAAATTGCTTAAGAAAAATAAGTGCAATTTCAACAATCTTTTTACACATTACAACTTACAGATCACAATGTATCTACAAAGGCACAAAACATTTAGTCACAGTTATCTGGAACTGAACAATATAGTATTTTACTTTATGATCAAAAAAACTTGTCAAGATCTAGAAATTATTAAAGATTTACATTTTCACATCTGTGTAGTAATCCTGACACACCACACCATACACACTAAAGTGGGAACTATTAAGGAAGAAGGGTACTTTATCCCCCTGCCTTGTAAATGGCAGTGCATGAACAATAGGGTTCCACCAAAGTAAACTCTTCACAAGTGCATCAATATCAGGCGTCAAATCCTGAGTAGCAGCCAATTTCAGGATGTCATTTAAGTTCTTGTGTGTGAGCCTTGCGCGCAGCTTTATTTTATTGATGCTAATTACAGAAAAAAAGAAACTTAAAAAACTGAGTAAAATGTCAGCATTTGAGAGAGACAGACAAACACAACGTAGACACATGCGCATGTAATACAATACTATAACTTTTTTTTTTATAGGGATGTTTTTTGTTTAGATTTGAATCAATCATCAATTAACAGATGTTTTTGGTTACTTTGGATGAGAAGAGCTGAATATTGACATATGAGTATCTTATAAAGTTCGGGAACCTGTTCGAAAGCATTTGCCTGATACTCACTCTGTTTTAGCTCTGGTCTGGTTTGGTTTCACCAACTCCTGGGGGAAATATCTATATATATATTAGGGCTAATTAAGGCATTAATTAATAGCGGGGGGGGGGGGGGGGGTGCTGTCAGAGCTCCGTGCTCCGTGCTTTCTGAGCACCGTGCGACGGGGGGGCGGGCCAAAAGTCAGATTATTAATACAAAATATAATATAAAGAATAGTGAGAATTAACCAAAATAGTTAAATATCTTGTTGAAAAAACAAGTTAGTAAACTAAAAGATCACAATCCATGCAATACACAATTCACTGGTGCGCGGTCTCCACCGGTCAGCACAATGCACTGCAGCATTACCCAGCGTCCCGCCAGTATCCCAGTCGCGGGTGGATGTGCAGCAAGGACCCTTTTATCAATGCTTGCAGCTTTAATTATTTTCTTTTTATTTCACATTGAATCATATTTTTGAGGGCCTAAAGTTCCTCCAAAATGAAATTTAACTTGGCACAAAATTCTAACATGGTGAACATTTATGGAAATATGGGATTTTTCAGGGCCTTAAGGTACCCCAAAATTCTTGCGAATTAGCACAAACTTCAGACACATAATATGCGTATCATGCTTTTGTGTGACAAATTGACTCGATAGCACCCCTAAGAGATTTCATTATATACCTTGTGAAAACATAGAGAAAAGCCTCTTGGAGGTATACAGGTAACAGGAAGTCAGCCATTTTGAATTTACTGTCCAATTTTTGGGCGATTTTTGCCTTTACCAGCATCTGCACTTTAATAAACTCTTCCTACAGATTTAATCAGATCAACTTCACATTTGGAAAGTACCCTCTAAAGACCATAACGATGAAATGTTATCAAAAGCTGTTTGTGGAACGCCCTTGCCATGGCGTCGCGGCCATTTTGAGCAATTTGCCATGAAACAGGAAGTTGGTGTAATTTGAGTATACATTCTTCAATCTGCTCCAAATATTTTTATAATCCTGAAGACACCTTCGGGCCAATTTTTAATCATAGTCATAGCGCAACCTCCTGGCAACAAGAAGTTACATTTGCTATAGCTGGACCAGGCTATTGTTCCATCATGTTTCAAGTCAGCAGCCATTGTTCTAGTACCTAAAAAATCCCCAATCACTTGATTGGGGATGATTACTGGCCGGTAGCACTCACCCCCATCATGATGAAGTGCTTCGAGAGGCTGGTCAAGGACCATATCATCTCCATACTTCCCCCCCACACTTGAACCGTTTCAATTTGCTTACCGCCCAAACCGCTCCACAGAGGACGCCATCTCCTCTGCAGTCCGCCTGAGCCTGGCCCACCTGGAGGAGAAGAACACCCATGTGTGAATGCTGTTCTTGGATTTCAGCTCAGCATTCAACACAATCATCTGGTAAGCAAACTGAGACGCCTCGGCCTCAACACCCCCCTATGTAACTGGCTGCTGGATTTCCTCACCAACAGACCCCAACATGTGCATGTTGGAAACAGCACCTCCAGCACCATTTCTCTGTGCACTGGCTCCCCACAGGGCTGCGTTCTGACTCCACTGCTGTTCACCCTGATGACTAACGACTGTTCAGTATGAACCACATCCTGAAGTACACGAACGACACAACAGTGGTGGGACTCATCAGGGACAACAACGAATTGGCCTACAGGGAGGAGGTGAAACATCTGACAGACCAACAACCTGACCTGATGTCGAAAAAACTAAAGAGATCATTGTTGACTTCAGGAAAAAACAGTACTGTCACACACCACTCCTCTACAGACAGCACAAAGTTCTTGGGGGTGCAACTCAAAAATAGTCTGACCTGGTCCCTTCATACCACATCACTGGGGAAAAAGGCACAGCAGCGCCTGGACTTTCTACGCAGGTTGAAAAGAGCACATCTCCCCCCTCCCATCCTCACCTCGTTCTACAGAGGCACCATAGAGAGCATACTGACCAGTTGCATCTCTAGCTGGTCTGGAAACTGTAACATCTCAGACTGGAAGTCTCTGCAGAGAGTGGTGAGTACTGCCTCACCAGAGCCCAGAACACTCGTTTTTATACGACACTGGATTTAACAAAGATGGCAGATTCCACTGTTTCCAGAGTCCCTGGGGAAAACGGCCTTCTCCACTCCATAGGGCTTGTACCAGTCTGTGACTCTTTCTTTCAAGTTGTTTGGAGCCCCAACCACCTTTCAGCGACTTATGGACCGGGTGCTGCGGAAGCTAGGTCAGCGGAAGGTGAACTACAGTACGGTGGAAAAAAAGTGCCTCACCATATGCTGGGCGGTCGACGCCGTGCGTTATTATCTCGGCCTGCATTATTATCTCCTGGGGCGCTCTTTCATCCTCTGGTCGGACCATGCCCGGTTCCAGTGGCTCCACCGCATGAAGAATGCCAATGCCCAGATCACCCGTTGGTATCTGGCGTTAAAGCCGTTCAACTTCAAGGTGATCCACAGGCCGGGTAACCACATGGTCGTGGCTGATATCCTCACTCGCTCAGCGAAGGGGGGGGCAGGCTTGCGGCCGGCGGGCTCCCGGCCTTAGTCGGGCAGTGGGGGTGTGTGGCAGTGGGGTGTGGTTAGGGCGCCGGCTGCTGGGGGGAGATGTGAGTGTCCCAGCTGGAGGCCAGACAGCTGATCGGAATCAGGTAATCAGTCACAGAATAAAAGCATGGTGATGGGCTGTTTCTGTTCTCTTGCAGTAGCCTGGGTCTAAGGAGGGACACTGACGACGGCAGCCGCTCCACAACATGGAATGATTAATGGTTATTTAGACCATTCAAACAAGTGAAGCAGTAGGGAAAATGTTTTGTTTTGGTAAAATATTGAAATAGTGAAAAGTTACAGTACTGGAAGCACAAGACACAATGTGTTTACTTTGTTAATATGAAACCCGAACCACAATATGTCACTAAGCTTAACCAAGGGGCTTCTGTTGCGCAATCCCCGCACATTATTGAGGAAAGGAACCCCAGCCTCCAGTGTGCTAGTCCTGCATTTTGCAGGCCCTCTTCCACCCTGACTACCTCTCTCCAACTTCATCACAAAACTGCAACCATTCTTCACTTGGATACATTCTCCACGTACCATAATCTAAGCAATTAGTACATATATGACATGATGTGCATCATTTCTAGGAGACAGAGTTGTAATGGTCACCACAGCCCTCGATGTGTATGTGCTTTAACAGAAGCACCTGAGTTTGAGCCTTTGTTTTGACAAAAAATTGGTGTTGGTCCCTTGAGCAAGATACTAAACCCCTAACAGCTCTAGGACTGATGATGTGTGGCTGAGCCTGACCTCTCTGTGAAATGAGGCAAGAGGAAAGAGAAATTCCCCATGGGGATAAATAAAGTATCAGATTATTGAACCACTAAGTCAACGGGGGCGTTCAGAGGACGTTGGGGGGCGCTGGAAGCAATATTTTAGAAAGGGGGGCGTTCATGTGTTTTTGAGGGCCGTTTGTGTGTACAACCCGCAAGGTAATTCGTAAACACACGCAAAAAATCTACTGCAAAAAAATGAATCCAAATCTAGTCAGCAATAGAATACAAAAGGTGAATGTTTTTGCTGGTCACTGTTAGGGTCCTTGAACACAACACGAGCGGAACGTGTCATCACATGGTCACGTCATTTCAAAAAACTTGAACGAGACTGTCATTGACATCAGTGAACGCAGCATGGCGAGTGTAAAAAAGAGAAAGGTGGATGTGGAATGTCGCCCTTTCCACGAGAAATGGACGAATAATCATTTATTTGTGGCAGTAAAAGGCCAGTGTGCCTATTTTGTGCGGGCATCATTACAGCACAAAACATGCCAAACTGGACGAGCTGAAAGGACGAGTGCATTTGGATAAAGTTAACGCTCTTCGGCGGAGATTGGCCCAACAAGCAGTTCGCTCCAGAGCGTAACATAAAAACATGGAAAGATAAAACAGAAAGATACATGGATGAAAACGATGCTTTTGAAAGAAAGGTGAAATGAATGGGCTGTCTCTTACATTTTTTAGCAGAGGTTATGAGTTCAATAATTAATATGGCCCTCGAAGGATTTTGTAAAAATTGAAATAGCCATTGATAGGAAAAAGGTTCCCCCCTCTGTTTTATAGGCTCAACTATGTTGTTAAATCTGAGATTTAAAAAAATAAAAGGTAAAGCACTAACGCTCTGTACGGGACTTGGACCAGCAGCAGACGAGCTGCACTCTGGCTGCTCGTAGTGGCAGAGCTAACATCAGCAAAGCTAATATCTGCATCTCTGATGATGGATTCAAGTCTGTGTGCGTTTAAAAAACGTGGATATTTTCGCCTGAGTTTCTGAATGTTGGGGTCGACGTCGCTCCATTTATAATTAATGTGTTGGATTTTTGACTTTTTTGCATGTTGTAGTTCTCTTCTCTCCTTTCCTCCGCTCTGTCTCTGACTGGAGGTGTTCGCGAAACAGAGCAGAGGAGATAATGTGAATGCGCAAAGCAACGCAGTAGACACGGAAACGTGCACATAAATTAGATAAATAACATAAGTGTTAAGACACATGTGATTATTTGTACCCTAACACTTAGATAAATGAGTGGTTGTAATGTAAAAATTGTCTCCAGCACAAAGAATTATCACCCAACTCTAAAGCTCTATTGACCTTTTTAGCTTATTTTATTTCATGGTTTTGCCTTTACAGCACATTTACTGTTTGGTTCACGTTCACCGCTCTCATCCAGAGCAAACGTTTTCAGGAGGGAAAACTCTGATAAACCCCCTGCTTGCTGTCCCCCCTTGTACCAAACAGCACAAAGTTAGCAATTAACCAGTGTACATAGATTTAGCAGCTAACAAGCCAGCAATCATTCTCAGCAGTGAGTGGAGATAAAAACATTGGGGTTATAGGAAGACAGTGTTGATGTTTACTGGATGCTTAAGTAGGCACTTTTTTGGTAATGCAAGCAACACGTGAGGTACATTTGTCAGTCTGCTTGTTTCAGAGTTATTCTGCCTCCTAGTGGCCAACAATAGTATAATGCCATTTTTAAGGCACATGATAATCTTCCTGACTTGATTTGAATAACTTTAAACTGTAATTAACAGGAAACCCGTAATATTCATTAGATTACTTATGCTTGTGTTAAAATAAACTCAGTCAAAGCCATTGATAGCCACAACGTCAGCTGGAAAACTGTTTTGTGTGGCCTATATTTGGGGTAAAACTTCAAGCCACGTGTGGTTAGCACAAACGAGCTGTAACTGACATGACTATATAATGTGATGTTGGCAAACAGCATTCATTTGGAGTCATATATTTTTGGCCACCTGGTGAATGTAAATTATATCAATACATAGTCAATCTTTGACTGTAAATTGAGCATAATTACAGTTTATTACAACAAATTTCAGTAGGTTTGGCTGTAAATTCTATCAGTTATGGTTGCATTATATGTACTCAGTTATTGTGTTGATCTGGGAAAGAGTTAATGTCCTTAAAATAAAGCAGATGGGCTACTCAGAAAGTTTAAATAAATCTTTAAAATATGCCTACTTGACCCTTTTTTAATGTTTAATGGAACAAGGACAAGCTGTATATTGATTGTCCTTTGTCAATTTACATTATACCATATATTGAGTCTATAATTCTCTGTTGATTATAGCCTTATTAAAAGAGCAACCAAAAATGCTTTTCCTTTTCAAAATATTATTATGCAGCTGCAAAAAAGGGGAATCTTAATGTAATGCAAGCAGTAATTAGCCTGCAGTGGTTCCATTTGTCTTCACTTTCGCCTAAAAATAAGAACCGTGTAGTGCACCACTCTGTCATAATGGAATAATTAATAACGGAGAGACTTCCAAAAGCCTAAAGAGCATAAATCCAGTTGCTATTTTCTGTATATCTGAAAAAAAGAAAGGAAAAAAAGAGAAGCCACAAGATTTTATTAAGGTCCTTCACAAGAGATTTTTTATAGTGCCACAAATTTGATTTACTAAATGTGTGTATGAGAGGGCGGTGTCCTCCTCATCTTCTTTTTTATCTGCGTTCTGCCATCATCAGTCACGTGTACACTTACATTTCATCTGCTTAGAGTTTTATCATAATTACAGATACGTTTGATACATTTTCTTCCACTGTCTCGCTCCCGGTTTTTCACCTGTTGTATCCGTTTCTCATTGTTTCAGTTGAAGAACAATCTAAAAGACAACCTGTGTTTGGACCAAGGACCTGACACTGACAATGTTCCCATCATGTACCTCTGTCATGGTTTGACACCACAGGTAAGTGGGCTTCCATTCTATTCAATGAAACATGAAAAATCAAAGAAAAATACTTATCCAAAGAGAGATATTAGAAGAGGTTATCAGCAGTACAAACCATTATAGTTGTGTCTGTGTCCACCTGATGAATGACAGTTATGGATAGTGCAGCTTAAAATATTCCCAAATTTGTAGATAGTTAACCTCTTGCTGTGCGGGCCCAGCAGGAGTTTTATTTTGCCATGTGTTGTGTACATGTGTTCATCATGCTGGATATGGTATATATTTGTTATATTTTTAGAAAGCTTACAATCTCGTCTATTTAGTCTACAACCTTCATGAGCCAATGAGTGCCAACTTGATAAGGAAGTGCCAGCCCTCTTCTTTTTTTTACTGCCTAAGCCAATAGCTACCGATTCTCCAAATGACTGGCGTATCGTGTAGCCAATCGCTGAATCGTTAGATATCTCATTTCCTCTGTTTATTTTTATTTTTACAAAATGTTATTTATTTTTAAAATTATATTTATTATATTCAAGTTCAGAAGAAAATACAAAAATATAAAAAGAAAATGTGTTTATACTTCACTTACTCTGTGTCATTACTGCTAACAGAGAATATGGGTATATAATAGTTATTTATGAGCAATACAAATAATATTTATTAATAAATATTATAATATCTCCAAATTGCTCAGCTTGGAAACGCCTGGTCTAATATGTTGTGTTTTTGTTCTGAAATTTGAACCTGAACTTGGTAATATTTGATGCTATGTTCCTATTGTGTTTTCCAGCTCTTAGCTATAGTCATCTTCAGGCATCTTTTTCAACAAAGAAATTCAGAGTTTATTTTCTTCAAATTTAGTATATTCAGACCACTATTACTCAGTGCCTCAAAGCACTTGGAGTAATACTGATTGTTTTGGAAGAACACTAAGAGGGCTATCTTTTGAATGAGACAAAAACCTGTCTAATAAGTTAAGTTTTTATCCCTTGTATCTGAAATTTGAAGGTGAACTTTGAAACACTTGGTGCTATGTTTCTATTGTGTTTTTCAGCTCGGGACTACCAGTTATACCCATCTTCAGGCATCTTTTTCAACAAAAGAATTCAGGCGGAGTGTATTTTCTTGAAATTCAGTATATTTAGACCACTATTACTCAGTGCCAGAAGCTCTTGGATTGATTCTTCACTGTTTTGCAAGAACAATAAGAGAGGTATCTTTTGAATGAGACCAAAATCATGCAGCAGGTGCAAATAGTTGAAGAGCAGCTTTCAATTTACTTTGGGTATGTCGTTTGTAGGCATTTTCGGGTAAATTCGCCCACACTGTAAGAGGTATGGGCCACCCCTGATCTAGACTGTTTTACTCCAATCAACCTTAACCAACTAACTTCAACAATCTCATCGTCTAAGCCATCAACCTGTCTTTTAGACCTGATTCCAACTAAACTGTTTAAAGAAGTTTTACCCTTAATTAACACCTCGTTATTAAATAAGATCAACCTGTCTCTATTATCTGGCTACGTACCACAATCCTTTAAAGTAGCTGTAATAAAACCACTTCTTAAAAAGCCTAGTCTTGATCCAGAGGTTTTAGCCAACTATAGGCCGATATCTAACCTACCCTTTCTCACTAAGATCCTTGAGAAAGCAGTTGCAAAACAGTTATGTGATTATTTACATAATAATAGTTTATTTGAGGTTTTTCAATCTGGATTTAGAGTTCATCATAGCACAGAGACGGCACTGGTGAAAGTTACCAATGACCTTCTATTGGCATCAGACAAAGGACTTGTCTCTGTTCTTGTCTTGTTAGACCTCAGTGCTGCTTTCGACACTGTTGATCATGACATTCTACTACAGAGACTGGAACATTGTGTTGGCATAAAAGGAACCGCATTAAGCTGGTTCAAGTCCTATTCATCTGAGCGATCTCAATTTGTATGTGTTAACGATAAATCCTCCATGACAGCCAAAGTCAGTCTTGGAGTTCCGCAGGGTTCTGTACTTGGACCGATTCTATTCACCTTATATATGCTTCCTTTGGGCAATATTATAAGGAACCACTCTATAAACTTTCATTGTTATGCAGATGATACCCAATTATATCTATCAATTAAACCAGATGAAACCAATCAATTGGCTAAACTTCAAGCATGCCTTAAGGACATAAAAACTTGGATGTCTAGCAACTTCTTGATGTTAAATACAGACAAAACTGAAGTTATTATACTTGGCCCTAAATGCCTCCGAAACGCATTTTCTAATGATATAGAAGCTCTGGATGGCATTAATTTGGCCTCCAGCACCACTGTAAGGAATCTTGGAGTCATCTTTGATCAAGATCTGTCATTTAAGAGTAGGCTAAAGACTTTCCTTTTTGATAAAGCTTATAGTTAGGGCTGCTCAGGTTTGCCCTGGATCAGCCCCTAGTTATGCTGCTATAGGCTTAGACTGCCGGGGGACACCTCCCTGCTCTCTTCCTTCTCTTCCTCTCTCCTCCCCTCCCTCTCTTCTTCTCTCTCTCTATCTGTAATGTATTTATGTAAATGTATGTTACTAACTCATCATCCGGGGTATCATCCCCGGAGTTTCTGTGTCTCATGTGGCAGGTCGCCACTGATAAAGTTTACGTCAGGATCAGGAATCGTGGCTGCTTCTGCTGCCCTGGTCCTGCTAGACACCGGGAAGCCTTTTTGACATTTTCCTGGATTCATCCAAACTTTCTCTTTTTCAACACAACATCATTCTCTGTCAAATGTTGTATTTGTACTATGTTGTTTATCCTGTACACACATTATCTATTGCACGTCTGTCCGTCCTGGGAGAGGGATCCCTCCTCAGTTGCTCTCCCTGAGGTTTCTTCCATTTTTCCCCCTTTAATTGTGGGGTTTCTTTTAGGAAGTTTTTCCTTGTGCGATGCGAGGGTCTAAGGACAGAGGGTGTCGTAACCTGTGCAGTCTGTAAAGCACACTGAGACAAATGTATAATTTGTGATATCGGGCTATACAAATACATTTGATTTGATTTGATTTGAAAAGGGACCTTGAGTAAAATAATATAGAAAAGCCTGCTCGTTCATTTTCGAGACATTAATAGTAGGTGTTATAAAATGGACTGTCTGTTAGCGTATTTAAACTTTCTTATATGTATCTATCAATAACAATTTTCTGGAGTTAACCTCATCGTCTGCTCTCTCTCTTCTCTCCTTCTGTACCTCGTTCTGCTCCACTCGACAGGATGAACCTGTTAGTTATGGACTGTGACAACTTTGCAGCTGCTGCTGTGTGTGCGTTTGTGTTGTATTTCGCCACCAGAGCAGATGGCTGAGGGAAACACCATTGATTAGTCTGTCTAACTACATTCCTAGCTTTCAGTAATAAGCTCATCAGCATCATACTGAGAAAAGATGCCCATGTAGCAAACAAGTGGGTCTGCCTGTTGTAGCTCAGTAACATGAGGGGTCAACTGTGTCATTATCTTTGAAAGACTAAGGGATGGACAGAAATATGTGAAACACACAAAAGCATATAATCGGTTTCATTTTAATAGAGAAATGTATTGACTACTGAAGATATATAGACTACTGAAAAAGCATAGAAAGTAAATTGAATGACATTAAATGAATACTGAATGTATAGATTGCAGGTTACACCATTAACACCGTACAATAAATCAGACAGTTGGCAAAGTCCTAAAAATGGACTAATATAATAACTTACACTCAACAGCCGAAAGACTACAGGACAATATTAGATGGGAGACCATACTCCTAACTCTAACCCTATAATCAATATCTGATGGAGGAGCACTAAACCCAGAATGCTGAAACATTAAGTTTGGACCTACTCAATTGCTCAAATTACTTTCCTTTCTTTAAAATGAATCAGATTAGTTTTGACTATTTCACTTCTCCCATATTTGAAACCTGAGTGGTTTCAGCTGTTGAATGACATCAAACATTAGGGAAACACGTTATTATGTGAACAATAATTTAAAACCTTATGGTTTACATATCCTTAAGCAATGACAACTTATCAGGCGAAGGCACACACAAACTATAAACTTCTTATATGGGTATGTCTGTGAATACATGGACAGGAATTAATTAAGGAATAAAAAAGGTTATTTCTGATGAAGTTTCCTTAGCGTGCTCTGACATATTTCATCGGTATCTTCTTTGAGACCAGCCAGACAGGGGAAATGATTGAATCCATTTCAAACACTCTTGTTCTCTTAATCGACGGAGAAGTAAAGGTGTCATTCCTGTTGAGTCAACTTCCCCTTTTAACCACACATTTACCCGATTAACATACACAATATATCTAAATGTCCCTTTGAAAGCTCAGATGTTAGGGTCTTAAGTGAATGTTTGTTGGAGCAGTTCCTGTGTCCAGAGCTGTGGGATAAGAATGCAGTTTAAGTTACAGAGGGGATCTCTCACCGATCCTTCCATTACTGTCACTTTTGAGTCTGTACGAGTTTGGCCTGCTAGGGTCATGGTACGGTGGAGGGGGCAGACGTCCTGTCCCCCCCACGACACACAGATGACAGTAAATGGTAACTGGAACATCAGTGTGCTGCACCCTGTTGGGAACATCTCTGCATTGTGTTTCAGCATTTATATAGGGTTTCTCTAGTCTTCATACCACTCACAGTTCTTTTACAGTACATTCACGCACACATTCAAAACTGATGGCAGAGGCTCATCAAGATCTAATCTATATGCTCATTCACACACAGTCACACACCGATGGCACAGCCTTCAGGAGAAATTTGGGGTTCAGTATCTTTCCCAAGGACAGTAAAATATGTCATTTAGCAGTGCTCACTAAACAGCTTGTGCTTTTGTTTGTCTTCACAAAGATTTTGCTTTGATCAAAATGTCTTCTGCTAAATGTAGACATTAAATATCAGAAAATATTCCTAGTTTACAGGCTGTCTTCTGTCCACACTTGTTAATGTGTAAGAGATTGCTGTCTGTCGAACATAGCACTGTGCTAATCCTTCTATTGGAGGATTTAAGAAGCAGTGACACGAGAGGAGATAGTATTAAGCCTTTTGTTGGGAGCTGAGCTTCAATCTACTGACAGATGCAAGTTTAATCGCTCTTATTAGTACATCCACACACACAGAGAGAAAAGCAAAGCTCACTTGGAAGCATTCAAACATAGTCAACATGCTCATACAAATATGGACGCACAAGCACACATCAATCTGCGCTGTTGTCCGTCTCGTGGTGTTTTTTACCAACAGCTTAAAAGCACAGTGGCTGGTTCGAAGTGAGATCATGGCTCCTATCTAGAAATGTCCTGTTCCTGCAAGATGGTCATCATTTTCATCAATTACCCCCTCAGGGCTTCCACACACTCACAGAGTCTGAGCACACAGCCAGTGTTACCGTTTGTTCTGAGCAGTGCTGTTTCTCTACTTTTTGTTACTCCTTGTTCTCAACTTTTTCATCTTGTTTGGATTTCATGTCAACCATGATCCTTTTCATTTGCTCTACTCATGTCAGGTTGTCTTTGATTCTTTGTATTCTGCTGTTCCGTTAGACTCGAGGAGAATGTTTCACTTTATGGTTTGCATTTTTTAAATACTTAATATGCGTTTAATTTACCTTGGTATTTTTCAGGCTTCAAAACTGGGCCAACATTTGCATTCATTACCATGTCCTTGTGTTTTGTTTTTAGTTTTTCAGGTGTGCAAAATGTCCTCCAAAATAGCCTGGATCGACTCTTCCATCCCTAACCTTTCTTCTCCCTCCTTCATCACTTACCACTGAATATTTTCTCCTTTTCAGTTTTTCTTCTTAATTAGACCAGTTACAGGTAGCCTGTTTATTTCTCGCTACACTAAAGTGAGAATGTAGTTTAGAAACCTGGTAAATGTTGCAGGTGAGGTAAAAAGGATTCACTTAACATTAAAAAAATAAATAGCCTATTTACACCACTCTCTGCTGCTAATGACCAAACTCTGTGAATATAGGTCAAAGCTTGTTATTTGCAAAGGTGCATTATTATAAAATGCTAAAGGGTTGCACAACGAAAGGCAGTTATAGCCTAGTGCATTTTTTAAATTTGGATCAGGAGGGATGTAAACAGCAGCAACAAAAGCAATGATGTTCTTTACAAAAAAAAACTTGTCCATTTTGCTGAGATATTTGTATACAAATAAGACTTTAGGAGATTAAAATTGCAGCTGCTCTGTTATGAAATTCTCACAAAACCAATTTTTTCGATTCCAGCTGGCAATCTTTGTTGCATGTCATACTTCCTCTCACTCCCTATTTCTAGTCTGCCTCTTCATTGTCAATTATATAATTAAAATGGAGAAATGCCCCCATAAAAATAAAGAAGAAAGGAAATTCTCACAAAAACACATGTTGATTTAGTGAATTTTACAATGCACATTAAGAAGCCGATATGAGAGGACTGACTGTTACCACATCTTGATGTTTTTCCACAGCTAAAGAGAAAGGAGTCTTTCTTTCAGCCTCTAAGGCTCTTAAAGGCCTTAATTAAACACTTTTGGGAAGTCCTCCCTTCTCAGTCCCCGTTTCTGTTTCCTAAGCAGAATGTCTACTACACCAGCTCTCAGCAGTTTCACTTGGGAGTGCTGAGTCCGACGATCGAAGATGATGACAACAAGTGTCTGGTGGATGTGAACAGCAGACCCCGGCTGCTGGAGTGCAGCTACGCAGCTACCAAACACATGAAGCTCACCTGGACATTCACTCAGGTAAACCACACTCAAACAAAGCACCACAGTTGTACAGCCAGACACTGTGCATATATATATAACAAACTCCAGCTGTGTACATGTTTTACCCATTTCAGGTCCTCTGTTTAGATGTATGTGTCCATTGATCTTATTGGAGTGCTAATTGGTATTATGTCTGTAACTTGTTGTTTGTCTGCTGGATCAAAGTTCCATGGTTTAGAGTGCTAGTTATTTTATAATTGAGTGGGATTCATGCCTCTTCCTGTCCACTTTGTTTCTTACTCTAAGAGGCACCTGTTTTGGTTGTGTTGGAGCATGGATCATTCTTCTGCTATTTGTATAACTCCTCTCGGTGATGGCAGGGGGATTCCAACAATTCAAACATTTCAAACATTTCAAACATTTCATACACTTCAAACTTTCAAACTATAAAACAAAAACACTGGTCAATGTTGCAGTGTTGTAAAATTACTTTTGTAATTATGTCAGTATATAACAGTCTGTATTTTCACTTTTGTATTTATAATGTACAGCCTTTATCGCTTATTTTTTTTTTTTTTTTACTTACTTTTTAATGGAGGGAGGGGGGTGAGATATGTAATGTTAAATAATTATATAATGTCTTTTAAGCTACTGGATGCCTAAATTTCCCTCGGGATGAATAAAGTATCTATCTATCTATTTCTTGCGATAGGCTTTTTGAAAGCACATATACTTTCAGTTGGACAATGAGCTTTCACACATCCACAGTATCTAACTTATAGTGAAAACAAATTTTTATTGCTGTCTTATAATGTGACAAATAAGTAGAGGGAGCTGGTTAATTAGTACATAGAAGACACTAGTGTATTCATACTCGAGGCATGTCTGGTCTGTGTATGTGCGCATTTGTACGCTTGTGTGTGTTTGTCTATGAGTGTGTGCGTGTAGCCTATAATGTTTTTCCCAGACATCAGACTGAATAAGAGGCTTACTTAACCATCATTCCGATCCATACCCCCTCTCTGTCTCTCTATGTCTGTCTCTGTTTGTCTGTCTCTATCTCTGTTTTCCCCTCTCTCTCTCTCTGTCTGTCTCTGTCTGTATCTCTGTCTGTCTGTCTCTCTGTCTGTCTCTGTCTGTCTCTTGTCATGGAATTCAGTCGATACAAACTAAACCAAAGGGTGGTGAGAATTAAATCTATCTATACTGAAATAAAGATACTTGGTTAAAGAAGTGAGCTCTTTATTCCTGCAACAATGGAACAACAAAACAGTATCTGTCGTGACGTTCAAACCAATGAAGTTCAACAGTCTGTCCTGAAGTTCAAAGAACAGAGAATACAATTAGACTATATAGTCACCAAGTGGGTGGCTGTGTTTACAGGGGGTTGGACACCTGGGGTCCATCATCGGGCTCTGCCTCAGTCTGCCATCTTGTGGTGTGATGTGGTGAGGGGCTTCTGTGTCTTACAGCATCACCAGATCATCCAGCATCCCCACAGCTCCCTCTACAGGCCTGAATGTGATCTCTGGTGACACCTCGTGATCTCTGGTGACACCTCGTGATCTCTGGTGACACCTTGTGATCTCTGGTGACACCTACTCCTCTCCAGCTCCAGTCTGCCCATAGCCTCTGCTAGGACGCAGGCTACTTGAAGAAGACGCGCACATTTACGCATATAAAGTACAATTACACACCTAGTACAACCTTACACTAAGTCTAAACAAGTCACCACGCAATACAAGTGTTGATTTACATACCGTCTTGCTTTCATTTTAATTAAATCCGCGGTGTTGTTTGTGTCTCTCCAGCGCTGTGTGTGTATTCGCTCAGAACAAAGGCGCTGTTTCGCGGGCTTCCGGGAGGGCCGTAAGTGAAGTTACCGTAATGAGTATCGACTCATTACGGTAACTTCACTTACCTATGCTGTAAAGCGCAGAGTCTCAGCTTTCAGAAACCGTTGAAATTTTTTTGATTGCACAAACTTTGACATAATTACGGTAATCCAACGTTTTGCTTGTCGTCGCCGACACATTCGGTGTTAAAGGGTTAAGCAATTTGGGTGGTAGTACCCATCTGCTGCCATAAGATCATTGACACCTGCTACACGAACACTGACCTGTTCCACATATTTTGCTGCTGAAAGAATTTGATTGCTCATGTTCTTGCTGCTAATAGCAGAAGTAGTTTGCTTAATCTTGGTGTCCAGAACATGCACAGTTTCCAATCCATAGGCTGTGAATGGCTGCGTAATCCTAAGGATCTACATTGTGAGGCATCAACTGTCTGAGGAGAAGAACTTGTTGATGGGGATTTGTCACGTTTCTTTAATCTCTCAATTTTTCCATGCCAGTCATGTTTATTGACATCCATATATATTGAACATATCTCTATTGTGGTGTGTTCAATGTGTCTGTAGGTATCGAAAACATAGTATTTGACGCAAATATTGTGGCTTTATCACCTTCCAGAAGTTCAGAAGTTATGGGCGTTTTAAGTTTCTGTTGGCGGCCATTTTGTTTTTTGCCAATTTCGGTACCAAAACGTCCAAATTTATTTTCAGCATGTCCAAATGCTTCAGAAAATGTGGTTTGCTAACTTTTCCTCAAAAATGCTTCCAACATTCAGGTTTCCTGAAAATTGTCCTAGTCTAAAAAGGGGTGTTGCTGTGTCATGATGTTCCAGTGCTCTCTGTCTCTGCTCTCAGGTGCGGGGACATTGTTGTAAACATCGAATTATCATTATCATTATCATTATCATTATCAGTAAAAACAAATATTATTGTACAGGCTGCTGTTATACCAAAATGGGGCAGAGTTGAATCATTGGGTGTTGTGCTTTTGTCGTGGTAATAGACATGGTTGTGGTGGGGATTTCTAGGTGTGGAAACTTTATAGGTAGGCAAAACCATATTATTGGTCTCAACAGAATGGTTAGTACAAATGCAGCACATAGTATCTTACGCCATGGTACAAGTGGAGGGTTCAAACATTTTTCAATCAGTCTGTCTATCATACGACCTGGGTGAGGTTGATTATTCCTCAGTCATCTTCTCTTCTGTTGGAGATCCCTCGATGGTGACACAGAGTCTCGTCTGCATGTCACTTGATATCTTCTCCTAAATTGGATGATTTTGAGGGCAGTGTAACTGCGTACATCAAAAGACGCTCGTTGCTCAAATTGAGGCTAACTCCTTCCAGTTAGACACAACGACACCCTCTGTGATTTTCTAGGAGTTTAGGCAGTGTCAGTGTGAGGTGTTTTTGGATTTGGTACTTTCTTGCAGTGGATCCAAGTGGCTCTCTCTGCAACTTTCACCGCTGTGTGAGTTGTGAGGAGGATTTGAAACTGGCCCAACCAGCGCGAATTCTTTCTCCTGAAGTCTTTCACTACCACGTGGTCACCAGGCTATAACTTGTGTAGTGGCTGTGTGGCCGGTTGGGGTTCAACCTGTTTTCTGATGGAGGAGAGAGTGGAAGACAGTTTGATACAATAGGTTAGCATGTCACGTTCACAGAGAGTAGTGGAGGGAGGGGGAGAGGTTGGAGGTCTCACACCAATGTGAGGAGGGATCGCAAATAGGACTTCAAAGGGTGAAAGGTTTACTTTTGTTCGTATCCGCATTCTGAGGTACATCAGTACAATAGGCAGTGCCTTGGTCCATGGGAGACTTGTCTCCTCACAACATTTGGCCAGTTTGTTTTTGAGTGTTCCATTCTCTCTCTCAACAGCTCCTCCACTTGCTGGATGGTATGCACAATGTGTCTTTAGGTCAATGCCCAAGTATGAGCTTACTTGTGTTATAGCTTCGTTGACAAAATGTGACCCGTTGTCACTTGATATTCTAGGCTGGAATGCCACAACGAGGGAGTATCTCAGTCAGAAGAGCCTTTGCTTCCTCTGGAGGGCCACTTTAAGGTCAGAAAAAACCTGCTCGGTCTCAGGTGTCCATTCCACAGAGCTTGAAGAAGACAAATTCTTTCCATGGAAGAGAGACCTAATGGAGCTTCGAGAAGGGCATAGTTAGGTATGAAGGTGTGACAATAAGAACAAGTTCCCATAAATGACATGAGTTGTTTCTTTGTTTTTGGTTTAGGTAGAGAGTGTTTTACCTTCTTTTGAAACATAATGACCCAAAAATGTGACAGATTGTTTTACAACTGCATAAGGATTATGACCCTCTTCCGCCAGATGGGCCAGAAGAGTCAATGTGTCACTCTCACATTGTTCTTACGTAGGAGAGGCAATGAGCAAATCATCAACATACTGTAACAATGCAGTACCTTTAAACTAAACCAGAGGTTCCAAACTCGCCTGGAGTGCCTGATTATACAATGATGGAGATTCACAATAGCCTTGACAAAGTCTGGTGAATGTGTATGGCTTACCACTAAAATTAAATGCAAACCAGAATTGACTGTCTTGGTGAACTGGAACACTGAAAAATGTATTAGACAGATCTACAAAAGAAAAGCATTCAACATCAGGTGGTACGTGCGAAATGAGAGTGTAGGGGTTGGGCACTATTGGTGCGCGTGGGACAACAGCATCATTCACAGCTTTCAAGTCCAGCAAAAAACGCCACTCAGTCGGCTGGCCCTTATCTCTTATTTTCTTCACAGGGAAGATGGGGGTGTGGACGGGAGAGTCCGGACAGGGGATAATTCAGCCTGCAAAAGAGAATGAAAAACAGGTTTAATACCGTCCACTTCCTCCTGTTTCAGTGGATATTGTTGCTTACATGGTTGAAAATGAGACTTGAGTGTGATGACCACAGGATTATAGTTCCGTATCAGACCGACGTCATACTTTCCCACAGCGTCTGAGGCAGAGACTGCAATGCTGGGCAGACGGAGGAAAGTGTGTGTGTCATTGGGTCTGTTTTCATCAAACAAATACACAGAACTCAAAACAGGTACCTCAGTGACATAACATTGTCTGTACACTCTTTCACTAGGAGAAAACATAACCTCAGGATCCTCTGTAGGAATCCAGTCTGTTATGTTTTTGCATTGCAACACAAATGGGCCCAAATCTCTACACTGCTCTTCAGGGGATTTGGCCAATGAAATGTGGGGGCGGAGCCTCCTACCAAGAACAGTTCACTCCAATATATGAAATCTGTATGGAGTGTGTCATTTAATTCCTTAAAGAATGTATTGTCATATGCTCCATCTCTGCACCATGAAACCAAGGATGCACAGTGAAGCTGTTTTAATGGCAATAAATCTGCCTCAGGATCTACCGTCATCTGAGATAATTTTATCTTCAGGGTCTCGGGAATTTTCCATTGGTACACATACAATGGAAGATTGTCATCAACATCATTATTTTCAAAATCAATGTCACATGAAAACATAGTGAGGTGAGTAGCTGTTTCTCTGACCACCTTGAGACCTGCTGAAGTGGAAATGAGACTGATGTTTAGCAGAGGCACCAGATCTCTCCCCAGCAAATGTATGGGACAAAAGGGGGAACCAAACAAAAATCCATGTTTGGTGGTACCTGTGATGCCATCTAATGTATGTGAATAAGTCATAGGGGTGGTAAATTTTTCTTTCATGGTGATGCCAGAAGTACCAACCGAATACACATAAGTACCACTCATTTTGGGAGGTTGGTCTTTAAAATATTTTTCCTGTATAACAGAGTGAGTTGCACCCGAATCGAACAAAGATGTAAGAGATTTACCAGCAACTACCAAGGTTGTTTCAGGCATTACTTTAAATGGTTCAGTGTCATATTTAGCATATTGTATGTATGACCTCAGTTTTAGGTTTAGGTTGTTCAAGAAACTTAATAGCCTGTCTGATTAGAGTAAGCTGCTCATCAGTTCTGTAATGTGGTGTAGGTGTAGTTAGTGGAGCAAGCATTTCTTCATTGTGAGTGGCTGTGTGTGTGTGTGTGTGTGTGTGTGTGTGTGTGTGTGTGTGTGTGTGTGTGTGTGTGTGTGTGTGTGTGTGTGTGTGTCACTTCCCTTATCATGTGTCTGCTCCGTCTCTGCAGCTGGGCGCCCTCCCTCTCCGCATGCCTCCTGCTCCACCTCTTGTCAATCTGATGTCCCTGGACATGTGTTCTGAGGGCATTCTCGGGACCAATGTCCTCTTTGGTGGCAGATGTAACATTCGTCAGGGCTGGCTCTCCTTTGGCCAAATCCTCTTCCCCTACCCACATCCTCAACCTCAACCTCGACCAATCGTTATTTTGTTTACACGCAGAGAGCCCAGTCAGATCAAACTTGTCCGGGAAGGCTTCTTTGATTGTTTTACAGATCTCCTCGACAATATTTCTGTAGTTGGTGTTGTCTGCCTGGCCCCATGTGGGGTTTGTTATCCGGTTTTCGCCTGTGCAGGGTCTGGCCACTTTAACAATGTTTGTTGTGCCTAATTTTGTGTGGAGAACTCTACGTATCTCTCCATCAGTTTGTTGGAAGTCTTTGCAAAATTCCAGAAAGGCCTCAGCGAATCTTTTACCTAAGGTGAGTGGGTCCTGTGGTTCTTAGGTCTTCTTCTGTCCAGGGCCTAAATACCACAACAGGGCCTGCTGGTCCGGCTACGTTGATCATGGGCATGATGAACTCGGAAGAAGTGGTGGTCCCACCTGCCTTGCTCATGCTTGTGGTGTAAGCGGGTGTAATAGTCGGTATGACATGTTGTCCGGCCTCTTTTTTCTCTCAGCAAAGCAGATCAGATCAAATAACGCACACATGCATTGTCTTGCTATGTGCTTACAAATATACACTTTTTTGCTATTATTATGATTATTCTAATCATAGCCCAGAGAGCTGCTGACACGGTTAGCAGACCTGAAAGTTGTTATTCCACGGTTTGGCCACTATGATTATTGACTTCAAATCCCTGATGCCGATCCTGGGGTGGGGGCTTGTTTGCAAAGACACCACCGTTAGCGAGCCAACCAAGTGAAATTATCCGAACACAAAATCAATGTGGATCAATAAAAAAGATTCCAACTAAAAGCAGCAGAAATTATTACAAATAGAGATTTGTTATTGAAAAACTATGTGTTTATACAAGCATATACTGTATACAATCTTATTTTATGATGATGATCTTTAACATTGAATGTGTAGTTTAGGAAGGCCATAAAGAGCTATTGTTCATTAGCTGACACTTAGATCGTGACACATTGAAATGAGACCGGAAGGAGGCAGAAACAAGAAACAGACAGACAAAGAAGAATTGTATAGAGACACAGGCAGAAGAAGACAGGAGGAAGAAATAGATGAAACCTATAGAAAGGTAGGGTGAGAGAATCAAAAGAAAGTACAATGGAGGAGTTAACTAAAATGGACAGAGTCAGAGAGAGGCAGTGCTGGAAAGAAGTGAAGAGAAGAAGAAACAGAGAGAGGCAGTATTTGTTAATTATTGATAAGTAGATCTTTTACACCAGGGGTATTCAACTAAAATTCAAAGAGGTCCAGTTAGAGAAAACTTCCTCAAGCAAAGGTCCGGAACATCATAATGTCTAACGTGCGTTATGAATTAGTGTGATATATATTTAAGTAGCCTAGTAGCTGTATCAACGTCTGCATGTCATCAACAACTGACTGTCAAATCAAATAAGGAAAGTACAATTTAAAAACATTTCAACAATATTTATTGTCACGTAACATTGAACTATACAGATATATAATACAGCAGATATGTTTAATGTTCTTCTCGAATTGCATTTAAAAATAAAATAGAAACAATAAATAAAATAGCTTTTGAAAAATTGTACATCTTAAAATAAAGTGCTTAATTTTTGTTTTCCCTCAAGTAAAGTTTCAGCTCCGGCACTCATGCACTGCTTGACAGCTCCTCCATCAGTAGCTAAATGTTTTTTTGTTTTGACCCAAAATACATATAACTCTGAGGGAACATAAGCAGGTTGTTGGGCAGTGAATGAATGAGGCAGGATCCTGCTGGATTGATCATGCTCTGAGACTGCTTATTTTCTGTGACCTCAGTTCAGACTTGAGTGGGTATGTTTGGTCAAAAACTTTGTGTTTTGTCTCATAGCGGCATTTCACATCGCCACATGAGCGGTCTCTGAGCATATGAGACACTGGTTTTGTGCTCCCAGTGGGAAGGATGAACATGAATGAGTCCATTCTGGGTTGAAAGTTCTGTTTTCACTGTCCACTTTTCTCTTCTTAGAGAGCCACCATGTGTGGTTATTTCTCTCCCTGTCTGCCGCTGACTCGTCTCTCCGTCTTCTCTCCCTGTATCGTTAACTCGTCTGATTGCTAATCACTTTCCGTCTGTCACGCGCCTCTCACTTCTCATCTGTCTGTATTCAGAGTCGCAATATTTGACGCCTGGAATGCACAGATTTGATTGGCTGAGTAGCATCACGTGAGATGGCTTAACTCTCATGCAATTGGTCTGTTAGTTTCCTGAACCGCTAAACCAGTGCCTTAAAAACGAGAAAAGCTGCACCGGTTAAAATAGAAGCGCGCCGTCAAAATTGAAAACCTCTTAATAATTTATTGATTATATGTCCGGGTCCGGACTCGGACTGCAGTCCGCCTGTTAGTGACCCCTGTTTTACACTATTGAACTGAGTTTGACCCTAAGGGAGCAGGCATCAACAGAGAGAAAGAGAGCGGGAGAGCAGAAGAAGGAAAGAGATAGAGAAAGAAATTGCCTCACAAAAATCAGCCCGAGAACAGGTCGTGTTTTCTGATATCAGTAAATGTTCTTTCATCAACTTTTTATTTTGCTGGTCTACTTTTATTTGTCCCTCAATAAAAAGTTTATTTTGCATACGGAGCAGGCCTATTCATAGAGCTTACTGCGGGAGGATGGTTAAAAGCAACTCATAGTATTGATCACCATATACTGTGTAAATTCAAACAGATCTTAGCTCTAAGGTTAGTTGATGTGGCTAACATACGCTATGCACTCCTACTGTTCTATTTTACACAGGGTTTTCATGTATATTTTAGATAATCAGGATATATGCTCTATTTATGAGAGATCTCAGTGCGGTTTCATTGATGTTGAATCATGTTCAAATTATTATAATCTTATCTAACTTGTCGGAGAGGAGCAGCTACTTTCTAAGAGATTTTGAACACTGCAAATACCAGCTCATGTTTTCTTGACACTGCACACACAGATGTGGCTTGGGTCAATTGCATTTTGGAAACTTTAAATTGGAAGGCTGTGTCTGACTTTACTATCAAACTGGAACTATTGAAATACATTAGAAGTGCATTCTCTGCCGAACAAACCTCATATTTCCAACCTTGTGATTTCTTAAAGTTTGCCAATTACCTTTTGAATTAAGCATTTTCATGTGAAACAGTTGAACACAGCACACAGAGTACATAATTTATCAGTGTATTAATACGTCAATTAATTAATAAGTCAATAAAACATTTTTGGGGATATTTACAGTATCAAATCAAATTTAATTATATAGCCCAATATCACAAATTACACATTTGTCTCAGTGGGCTTTACAGACTGTACAGCATACGACAACCCTCTGTCCTTGAAACCTCGCACCACACAAGGAAAAACTTCCTTAACGAAACCCCACAATTAAAGGGGGAAAAAATGGAAGAAACCTCAGGGAGAGCAACTGAGGAGGGATCCCTCTCCCAGGACGGACAGACTGTAATAGATGTCATGTGTACAGGATAAACAACATAGTACAAATACAACATCCATTTGACAGAAATGATGGTGTGATCGAAAAAGAAAAAAGAAAGGATGATTCCAGTATAATGTCAAAAAGGCTTCCCGGTGTCAGGCAGGACCAGGGCACCAGGCGCAGCCACGATTCATGATCCATATGTGAACTTTAACAGTGGCAACCTGCCACATGAGAGACACAGAATCTCCGGGGCTGCTGAGTTAGTAACATACATTTACATAAATGCATATAGATAGAGAGGGGAGAGGAAGAGAAGGCATGAGCAAGCCCTAACTATAAGCTTTATCAAAAAGGAAAGTCTTTAGCCTGCTCTTAAATGTGGAGAGTGTGTCTGCCTCCCGAACACAAACTGGAAGCTTGTTCCACTGGAGAGGAGCTTGATAGCTGAAGGCTCTGGCTCCCATTGTACTCTTAGAGACTCTAGGAACTACAAATAACCCTGCATTCTGGGAGCGCAATTCTCTAGTTGGCTTGTAAGGTACTATGAGATCTTTAAGATATGATGGAGCCTGACCAGTAATTGCTTTGTAGGTCAGGAGAAGAATTTTAAATTCTATTTTATATTTTACCGGGTGCCAGTGCAGAGCAGCTAATACAGGGGTAATATGATCCTGTTTCCTAGTTCTTGTCAATACACGTGCCACAGCATTTTGGATCAACTGAAGAGTCTTAAGCAAAGTTTTGAGACAACCTGATAATAATGAGTTGCAGTAATCCAGCCTTGAAGTAACAAATGCATGAACTAGTTTTTCTGCATCATTTTGAGACAGGATGTGTCTTATTTTTGCAATGTTACGTAAATTAAGGAAGGCAGTCCTTGAGATTTGTTTTATGTGGGAGTTAAACGACAGATCCTGATCAAAGATGACGCCAATATTCCTTACAGTGGTAATGCCATCCGGAGTTACTATGTCATTAGACAATACATTTCGGAGGCGTTTGGGGCCAAGTATAATAACTTCAGTTGTGTCTGTGTTTAACATCAAAAGGTTGCTAGACATTCAAGTTTTTATGTCTTTAAGGCATGCTTGAAGTTTAGCCAATTGATTGGTTTCATCTGGTTTAATTGATAGATATAATTGGGTATCATCCGTATAACAATGAAAGTGTATAGAGTGGTTCCTTATAATATTGCCCAAAGGAAGCTTTTATAAGGTGAATAGAATCGGTGCAAGTACTGAACCTTGCGGGACTCCAAAACTGACTTTGGTTGTCATGGAGGATTTATCGTTAACACGTACAAACTGAGATCGCGCAGATAAATAGGACTTTAACCAGCTTAGTGCGGTTCCTTTTATGCCAATATAATGTTCCAGTCTCTGTAGTAGAATGTCATGATCAAAAAATGTCAGAAAGTAGCACTGAGGTCTAATAAGACAAGAACAGAGACAAGTCCTTTGTCTAATGCCAATAGAAGGTAACTTTCACCAATGCAGTCTCTGTGCTATGATGAACTCTAAAGATTAGATAAATAAATTGTTATTATGTAAAAACTCACACAACTGTTTTGCAACTGCCTTCTCAAGGATTTTAGCGAGAAAGGGAAGGTTAGATATCGGTCTATAATTGGCTAAAACCTCTGGATCAAGACTGGGCATTTTAAGAAGTGGTTTTATTACAGCTACTGTGGTACGTAGGTAAAACTTCTTTAAACAGTTTAGTTGGAATCTGATCTAAAAGACAGGTTGATGGCTTAGACCAGGGGTCGGCAACCTTTACCACTCAAAGAGCCATTTGGACCCGTTTCCCACAGTAAAGAAAACACTGGGAGCCACAAAACCCTTTTGACATTTAAAATGAAATAACACTGCATATAACGTTTTTTTTGCCTTTATGCTATGTATAAACAAACTATAATGTGTTGCATTTATGAAATCAATGAACGACTGCAGAGAAAACAAAATTACATTTCTGCATGCAACAAAACATTTTGAGCTCCGAAAAAAAGACATTGACGTTGGGTTGAAGGTTACTTTCAAGTAAAATACTCAATGTCTATTTGAGTCCTTCTTGTATTTATGAAAAAAAAACGCTGAACTTAAATTATCCACCGTCAGCAAACCAAAAATGCCGTCCTGTCTCTGTGTGCCGTCATCCTTTTACTGGCGCGTGCAGTCAGCTGTCAACCTGAAAAATAAAAGGACTATTTCACTGAACAATGAAAAAATATGAATATGTGCAAAATAATAGACAATTAAAATATTCATCATACTTGGTTAATGTGATTTCTGCTCCTGAACCTCAGCGCACAGCGTCTGCACATCAGGGCTGTATGCCGTCACCTTCATCTTCACACAGGATCGTAAGCTGTCATCTGTGAGGCGTGCGCGATGTTTGCTTTTAATAAAGTTCATGTTGGAGAACACCTGCTCACATACATATGTGGATCCAAAGATCGACAGGACTCCAAGTGCATACTTTTTCATGTTCACATAAACGTCGGGGATAGCATTCCAAGTTTCGAACACAAGTTGGTCCGTTTTGGGGAGGTTTTCAATATCACGCCATTTGTGATTCTGAGCAAGAACGGCCTTCTGACGGGCAACATCTTCAAGGTCTGCTGTCAAGCGTTTAAACTTGGACACCCATATGTCTTTGTCGGCTATGTCGGCCAGTTCCATCTCAAGATCAGGTTGACTCACACCTGCCAATGCAGTCGTATTATTATATATTCTCCATCTGTGAACGGCTTCCCGTGCCTGACTATTTCCTGAGCGGCTACAAAACTCGCATATGTACTTGAATTTGCAGACTTCATCCACTTCTTGAAGTGATTTTTACTCAGATCAACCTTCCGCATCAGTTCCGAAACGGCTTTTTTTCTCTCATCTCCATCCGGATATTTTTGAGCAAAGGCTGCGTGTTTATTCTGGAAATGTCTTGCGACATTTAACTTTTTGTTGTTTCCTAGTTTCTCATTACATATTAAGCATACTGGTAAACCAGTCTCGTCAGCAGTGAAAGCAAATGAATCTGTCCACGTACCATTGAACGTTCTGTTTTCTTCAGACACTTTTCTCTTCTTAGAATTCTCCATAGTTGTCCTACATGGGATTCGAAAAGTTCAAGAAATCGCGCGCTGGCGGGTGTCGCACATTGGCGGTTGTGACGCATAGTAACAGCGTAACAGCGACATAACATTTTTTAACACGTTTTATTTAGATGTTACAAGATCACCATAATCTTCAAATTGAGAATTACATTTTAAAAACGAACAAACTAAAATAAAATACATTTTAATTAAATACTAATATTTTCAAAAGCCACAGAGAGCCGCATCAGAGGGATGAAAGAGCCGCATGCGGCTCCGGAGCCGCGGGTTGCCGACCCCTGGCTTAGACGATGAGATTGTTGAAGTTAGTTGGTTAAGGTTGATTGGAGTAAAACAGTCTAGATATATTTCAGGAGTTACAGCTGTTTTTGAGGTTCCGACGGTTGAAGTTAAGTCGTTACCAATTGAGGGCAGGAGGAGATTAATTTTGGCTCTAATAATTATAATGTTATGGTTAAAGAAGCTCATGAAGTCGTCACTTCTGAGCGATATAGGAATAGAAGGCTCAGTAGAGCTCTCTGTCAGCCTGGCTACAGTGCTAAAAAGAAACCTGGGGTTTATTTGGGGTTCTATTAAGGGAGAGTAGTAAGCTGCTCTGGTATTACGGAGAGCCTTCTTATACGTTTTAAGATTGTCTAACCAGACTAAACGAGATTCTTCGAGTTTAGTGGAACGCCATTTACTTCAAGTTTTCTCGACTTTAGTTTGAGGGTTTGTAAATTAAGCCATGGAGCTTTCTTTTTCTGTTTTATGATCTTCTTCTTTATAGGAGCGACAGAGTCGAGTGTTATTCGCAGTGAGGCTGCAGCACTATCAACAAGATGATTCATTTGGGAGGGACTAAAGTTAGCATTGGAGTCCTCCGTTATATTGATATTGACTCCTGGTATTGAATTAAGTGCTGATGGAATCATTTCCTTAAATTTAATCACAGCACTATCAGATAAACAATGAGTGTATGATATTTTGCCTACTAGCTTGTAGTCCAGTAACAGGACTTCCACAGTTATTTTAAAAATGGTCTGATAAAAGAGGATTACATTATTAAGGCTGTCACTATCAACATCCACATGAATATTAAAGTCACCTACAATAATTACTTTATCTGTTTTAAACTTGACAAAAATTCAGAATATAGAAATTCAGAATACGGACCAGGAGGGCGGTACACAACAACAAATAAAATTGTGGTAGATTTAGGTGGAAATGTAATTCAAACATCTTAGCTCTGCAATGGTGCTTTTGTTAAAAACGTCTTACTGACAACAAGCCTCTTTTTCAATGATGTAGTGCTTAACTCACACAATGTACACAGGCTGTGCAGGGACAGCAGCATGCTATCAGAGCAGCAGCAGCTTCAGTCTGACAGGATGCTGTCAGGACAGGTAATACTAGTAGGTCACCTGTGTTTTGGTAGTGCTCAAAGCCAAATACACAATAACTGTGGTTACGCATGTAAATGTAGCACCTGTGCCCCTGTATCACAGAGAACTCCTGTATAAGCTGCTCAACCAGTTTGAGCTAAATGAAATTGTAAACCAGGAACTACAGTTCTCACATCATTTTAATTTTATTTTGTAACACTCAATGGGTTTGTAGTGTTCATATCCCTCTGGACACTTCATGTGTTGAAAATACATACATGTTATCACCTCATGCTTGACGCTGCAGTCTTATACTCTTTGTTTTCACACAGTGCTTGCCTGCCAACCTGCTTACTGGCTGTCTGACCGACTGATTAACCATTGTTCCTGCCTCAATAGCAGGGAATAAATAGTATGGTCCAACTCTACAGAATGACAGATGTGCTCATCCTGAATTTAGGACAAGGTATTGAACCAATGCCAAATATTTCCTTCTGTGTATATGTGTGCATACGTGCATGTAAAAGATTGTGGGAACAAGAATGTGTGTGGGTTTGTGTATGCTCTAAATCAGCTTCTGTACACTTAGTCTGAACTGTACTCCTCAGGGATGCCAAGAGATAGAGCATAGACTTTTAAATACACTTGTTGGAAGTGGTAAAAGCTGAATGCTAATGTACTTGCAAGATTCTTGATGTTCATGATTGTTTGCACTCATCGTAGCTTTGGACAAAAGCGTCAGCTAAATGAACTGTAATGTAATGTAAAGTCAATCAGAAGGTTGTACACTGACTGGCTTTGAGAAGAGGAAGAAAGAAAGATATTTGTAATTACTTTAGTGAATCTTAAGTTCCTCTACTGTAAGAGCCATCAGTGAAGTGGTGATGATAAGCTCCCATCAACAGCCCACAGCAGCAGGCAGTGTAAAGGTTGAACATGTCAAACCCAGTACTGCAGAAGTTATTCTGTTTCTGACAGCAAAACATTCTGGAGGATCAGTTTATTTTGTGCAATGCAGTAAAATAAGGATGTATGGGTAATTACATTGATATACATTGTGGAATGCTTGGGATCGTAACAGCTTTTTACAATAAATTCTGGTCCACAGTTTTTTTAAACCTGCATTAATTGATTTTTTGTTGTGACACAGAATTGGCAAATCATCAACTTACAAAATTGTTATAGAATAAGTGGTAAAATGCTCCTTAGCTGCTAGCTCCTTGTTGTCAAAGAGACATTCATCTGTAGCTCAGCATTCTCATAATGACCAGGACTGTCCTGCAGTCCTACAGTTGGACCTCCTCTACTAAATTAATAACCACCTCCATATCCATATCAAATGAATACACCTTCATGAAATAAAATATTAGAAGTCTTCAGTGGAAAAGGACTATTCCACACATCTTTATTAAATGTCATGCCGGCAGGAACTGATAGTTCATAGTGATTGATTGATGAGGAAGCATCAACAGTTTCCACCTCCACAATTTTCTGGGACAAATCCTTTTACTAATTGGTGACTACTCTGTAGACTTTGTAGTGGATGTACTATCTGTCCAGTGAAGATAGAGCGAAATGTGTCCCCGGAGACTGATACAAACAATTGCAAACATATAATCTGACAGTGTGCAGATACACTGCAACTGACACACCAGGATAGTAAATAGTTAACCTAAACCAGACCGCAGAGCTTGACATCAGACATAACTCTGCAGTAACAGATTGTTTAGGCCACTGTAAACACAGTCCCGATACAATGTTAGCAGCGTACAGTTGGGTTTACCAGAGCATAGAAAACAGCTACCAGCTGCTTCTAGAAAACAACACTCTCTAACTATAGCTACTACAATATCACTGAATGTAGTAACATGTAGACTTATTCTGAATGGCGGCAATGTAAAGACTAAACCAAGTCCCTTACCAAGCTGGACGGCATCTCTCTGCAGACTAGGGCCTCGGGCTACGGCCTCTTCCATTTTTATTGAACAATTCCAGTATTCATTCGATTAAATAGTTAAATAGTTGTTCAGAACAGAAATGTTATTTGATTTGGTATTTAGTGTGATTTTAAACTCCAATACTATGTCTTATATATTGTCTGCAATCCAGCAGGGGGTGCTGCAGCCCCTCAGCACTCCACTTCCAACAGCTTTGTGTATAGTTCTATTATTTATTATATTCTTATTTTAGTTGTTTTATACCTCTTTTTATTTATTTATTTTACTATTTCTATGCATCTGTATTGTCGTCCTTGTGCTGCTGCAACACCCACATTTCACCCACTGGGAATAAATAAATAAAAAGTTTATCTTATCTTATCTTTTCCAGGATCTTAACATCATCTCTAGCGAGGAGCCAAGTCTGTCACTCATTGATGAAGTTTCTGAATTAAATAAGCAACAAAAATGATTTGCCTGATTTTGTTTTAGAAACCACATTCGCAAATGTTAAGTCTGACAAAGTATTGTGTCCCTAGATGCAGACAAAGTAGACATAAAATACAAAGAGGCAAATGCAAAACATTAGCATTCATCAACACATATGCATCAGACCACAATACAATCAATACTTGGATGATAATCAGGCAATTTCAATAGTTGGAACCGTCATTAGATCAGCCTTTTTATTTTCTGTTATCCTCCTTATCTTAAAAAGATAATATACATGCTGATTGGATTTTTAGAGGTCTCATATTCTACCTGCTGCCTTACATAAAGTCATTAGAAATCAAATAAGATTTAACGATTGTAAAGTTCCTAACACAACATGGTCTAGTATTTTACTGACTAACCTGGGATTGATTTAAAGAGATGTGAGCTGTTATAAATCTAATATGTGAATCTGTGTGTGTAAGAACAAATGTGTTACTGTATGTGTGATTGTGACATTACAGTGTGAACATCTACATGCCTGCAGCTATGTGGGCAAACTGCTCTGTGCAGAGGCAGCTGTGCACTCAGACAAGCAAGCTGAGAGGATTGATGTGTTTTCAGCGAACTGAAACCCTGAAGGAGAAGTGATTGTGTTACTGGTGTACATGTTTGTAGTGCAGTCAACTCTTCTCATACAGAATTAGCAGCAAGATTGAGCGTGTTAGAAATACAAAAACACTGTGTAATACTTTCTGTTCTCCTTTCAGTCCTAATAAAAAAAATCTAAACTCTATTGAATCAGATTGTAAAAATAAATCAAGTTAGCAACTGTGCTAACACTAACCAAAGCTACACACATCGCTAAATTAATCAAGTTTCTGAAATTCTGACAGTCTGACCATTTGTTTTTTACATGTGTACTTTCATGCCACTATCAGGTAAATCTACTCAACAAAATACAACAGCAACGCACACACATACCGGCGAGGGTCATGGAGCAGAAGGGGTCTTTGTGAAACCACCAAGCCAGCTGAGCTTGCTGCGAAAAGCAACATGAACTCTAAACCATAGGTCTTCAACAGTTGGTCCACGGAGGTACTGCAGGGGGGTCGCAAAATAGTTTGTAGATAAAGCAATTAAAAAAAATTAAAATTAAAGTTTCTTTTACAATTATTTTTCTTTTGCTTAGCCATTCTCATTCCTTCCTCCGCTGTACTTCGCGAAGGGCGGCGACACACACCTACAGTCAGAGATTGAGACCCCCCCCCCCCCCCCCCGTCGCACAGGCCTCCTCAAGCCTCTTGTGTACAATATATACAGTAGGGGGTCCCTGCACCGCGCTACACCAGTTTGGGGGTCCTTGGCCCGAAAAACGTTGAAGACCCCTGCTCTAAACCATATCAGCTGTCGTTACTAAACTGACTTCAAATTAGGCTTAATATTCACACAGTCTCACACAGTATTGCATACTCCAACACGGGGCTAAACCCAGACCATCTGGGGCTGAGAATAGGAAGTGTGTGCATGTAAATGGCGGTCGGCATGGCTAAAGTTTGGAGAAACAGACAGGAGAACCAGCACGGAAGCCAAGCAATGTACTGTCGTGGATGGGGCAGACACAAAACATTATAGCCACTTAAAATCAATATCAGTTGATTTAGCTCTATTTTGAAAATGTTCACTGCTTTACCTTGCCGTCATAAAGAATCTTACTGAATGTAATATCTTTCACAATGCCTGAATAATTAATGTTGTATATATATGCTCAACGACTCTGGTACACAGCACACAGTGACATTTAAACTCTGCATTTGACCCATCCTAGTATTAGGAGCAACGGGCAACTACTATACAGCGAGCAGTGTGGGGGTCGTGTGCCTTGCTCAAGGACATCTCGGCAGTGCCCAGGAGGCAAACTGGTACCTCTCAAAGTACCAGTCCGCACTCCCATTTCACATGTCTCAATTAAGTTGTATTTGTACTTGTATTTTAACTGTTGGTAAGTAAACATAGACATTTTCCTGGATTCATCCATACTTTCTCTTTTTATACATACATAATACATAATTTCTGTCAAATGTTGTATTTGTACTATGTTGTTTATCCTGTACACACAACATCTATTGCACGTCTGTCCGTTCTGGGAGAGGGATCCCTCCCTAAGTTGCTCTCCCTGAGGTTTCTTCCATTTTCCCCCTTTAATTATGGGGTTTCTTTTAGGAAGTTTTTCCTTGTGCGATGCGAGGGTCTAAGGACAGAGGGTGTCGTAATCTGTACAGTCTGTAAAGCACACTGTGACAAATGTATAATTTGTGATATTGGGCTATACAAATAAATTTGATTTGATTTAAACTGAAACTGAGCTTGCTCAAAAGGTTGCATGGCACTGTTGGCCTGAATGAAGCATACTTTTTATCCACACATCTATTTGTTGGTGAACTATTCTCAAGTAGGACCTTAAAAGTACTCCAGTGTGGACTCGTGAACTCTCTGTGCTGTATTAAACGGGTTCTAATTTTTGATTACCGGCTGTGAAATTCAAAACACAAGGTCAAATGTATATTGGTCATGTCTGTTAGATAATGCCGATGCAATTTTGCTGTAAACCTTACTCACCTTCCCCCTCTCTTTCCCTTTTAGGGTGGCTCCATCCAGAACAGCGAGTCTCTGCGTTGTCTGGAGCTGGTGGAGAGCAGACAGTCAGAGTTCAGTTTCCAGCTGGCCATTCAGGCCTGCAGCAATCAGAAATGGACCATCACTAACATACTGACTGTCCTGCCACAGAAATGAGAAATAGGGTTTGTTTATTCCAAGGGGCAGGCACAGGAAATTCATGTTAGCACTGTGGTTATAGCAGGAGCAGGATTTTGTCCCTGTCCACAGTTTAAGATAGGGCCTGTACTGCCTCAGTCTCATCGCACAATTACTATCACAAATTGAGTGAGTATGGTTTCAATATGTTTGTGTGAAGAGGGACAAATACAAGGTAAGTGACTGAACGCATTGCAGAAAAATCTAGCAATTGTGTTGAGCACAAATTATGTGGAGGGGACAGATTTGGACTTATTACCATTAAACACTGCTACAGAGTGTAGGAAAGACAGATGTTGTAGATTTCCTCAGTTTCACAAAAAGGTGCAATAAGAGTAACCATCAAGTGATTTAAACTGGCATTGCGATAGTAACTCTATTCCGCAAAAGGTTTAGAGTGTGCTTTGGTATTCATTTGATCAGAAGCAGCCGTCCATCATGCTGGCAGGCGCCACATTTGTGGACAAAGCAGGAGATTTATCTGGAAATCAAGATTTTTCATTTCCTAGCTCCTGTAACACCAGAACATAAAACAATGTTGGCTCATGCAGCGTTCACATATCTTAAGTAGACCTGGGTGAAAGAAGGAAAGTGATGTAGAAACTGTTGGGGTTGGAGAAGATGAAGCACACCTCAAGAACTCCTGAAGCCTCTGAAATAAAAGCAAACACAGCTTTCCAATAAAACCGGGCAAAGAGCTCTCAAACAGGTGATCTCAGCAGAGGGTCGAGGTTGTGCAGCTTCTGCATTAAATCTAATATTCTTGGGAGCTGATAAGACAAATAAAAAGAAAGAAATATTCACCCTAAAATACTGTTGTTTTAGTGCTGTTCACATTATATTTTTCACAAGAATATTTCAGTTTAACACTGTCTGTATATACCCACAGTCCCAGCAAGATGTCTAATCAGTGCAGGAGCTTTAACAGAGCCAAAACTTCTGTGAAAAGTTCACATATGTACTTTCCTCTTTTAGGGGTCTACCTCAAATTCCTCCTTTTCCCTTTCAAGACCCAAGGGTGTCCTGGTCCATGACCTCAGCCAAGAAATGTGCAGCTTTTTTTTTTGCCTCAGTCACCCCACTCACTTTCTGCTACTTCTTCCATGTTGGATAATGATCATGTTACTAAGTAAAAGCTATGAAAAGGCCATTGTAAAGTGTAACAATAAACACCAGGCGTAAACACTGCTCTTTGTCCTTGCCAGCATCCCGAACATGGCATCACTACTTTACCACTAAGTTATATAGATATATAGAGCCTCACCCAGCAAGTTTCTGTGCAGGCACACACATGCTAAAGGCCAAGGAAAGCTCAGTAAGCTTAACTTATCAGACCACTTCAGCTTCCTGACCCCCAGATCTCAGCAATGACATGGAAAAGGTGACATAACTGATAGAAACATTGGCCAAAATAATAAATACAAGGCCCAGGTTGTGATAAACCAACTAATCATTAATAAACTCTGCTTTGTTGTCTCTTTGACTGCAACTTTTTGGTGATAAACAAAAGACTTCCCTAATGAGATGTTGAAGAGATTCAGAACGCACCAATAGAACCCAAGTTCTCCCACACTACACCGCTTCTCCGCTCCCTTCACTGGCTACCAGTGGTGGCCCGAATCTGCTTCAAGACTCTGGTGCTGGCCTACCGTGCTGTGAATGGATCAGCCCCTTCCTAAACCCAGGCCATGGTCGAACCATACACCTCAGCACGTTCACTTCGCTCTGCGTCGACCAATCGGCTCGCCACTCCTTCACTAGGAGTGGGACCCAGATTCCCCTCAAACAGCTTTGGACAAAAGCATCAGCTAAATGAACTGTAATGTAATAGAAGACCTCCCAGTGGCCCCTTTGATGAATCTTATTTCAGCAGGAGATGCAGGTAGGTGCGGGTGGTTTAAAGGTAGAAGTAGGTTCAGATGATGGGTAACATAAAAGTAATAAATTTAACAAAACAAATGGATAGTAGCCAACAGTGGACGAGCATCCAAGGAAGGATTTTCCCTTAAAATGTAACTGCTGCTTCGTTCTATAAATGTCCCCTTAAAGCTCTGAATCATGGGTATTCACCAGGCAATAATTCAACAAAAGAGATTGTGAGTGGGTAAACTGGCATTTTGACACATCTCAAATCTACAGCCTGCAAAGATTTGCACCAACAAAGAAGAAAACCTTGTCCTCTTCTCATTCAGTTCATCCCAAGAAATTTGGGAGGCAAAGAAATGTAATTGTTTAATTTGTCAATTATGAGTGCACAATGGCACACATTTAGTAAGTGAAAAGTGAAAGTATTATCACAAAAATAATAATTTCTTTGCATGATAATAAATTATCCACAAAATATAATTTATGTGCTTGCAAAAAGCAGGAATTTGGATTAGAATTGAATTAATCATTATTAGATGTAGTGTACGTGGGTCTCAGTTATGGAGTTTATGTGCCTCAGAGTGCACGAAGGGACAATTTTAGCACAAACGTTTATATGTAGAGAAATTATTATCGTAAAAATAATCTTTTTTTTGTTTGATAATAATTTGTACAAAAAATATAGTTGTGTTATGAGCGTGCATATTTTACTGTCTCCCATTGATTGCACAGAATTGCGGAACTATTATAAGTCCAAACAAACTGGGCATTTGTGAGATGTTGTAATGTCTGAATTTGTTTTTAATACATTTTTGTATGAATACATTTAGCTTTTTCTGATTTGAAACTGGCATATACTACTGCTAAATGATTTTCTCTGCATTAACATATATCATAAAGATATAAAGCTTTTAGTTAGATATCACGGTTTTGCAATCAGTCTACCATTTTTTTAAAGCACCAGCCTTCAACAATCCCTATAGATAATTCAACACAAAAACAGGAAAAACTTATTTATTATTAATATGGCTTTTATGTATTCAAAACTTTTCCATTTCAATCACATCTCATTGAAATAGCAATAACACAGTGGTACCTTGTGGAGGACTGGAAGTGTGTGTCTTCTATCAGCTACTGTGTAGCTTCTCTTACCAAACCTTCTGTTGGTCTTCTCTTCTTTTTGTGGCTCAGGTATGTAGATCCTGCAATTTTAAAAGTATTTCAATTTTTGGGAAGCTGTTAATATATGTAAGTCATGAAAATGTCCAAGCTATTTCATTAGTGTATTTAAACTGGATATTTATAAGTACCAACAGTAAAAAATCTTAAATGCAAAACTTGTCCTGCGTGACATCTCTTCTCTGCTAACAATGAATATTCAGACACTGTGGGTAGTGTGAAAAAAACATAACACCTGTCCTTACATAGTGGATTAGCAAATGGCATACAGACAGTTCTGCATATTAAAGCCTGTTATGGAAGAAGTAACCACATTCTCCCCAAAGTAAGAAAAGGTAGCATTTAAAAGTACTCCATTACAGGTTTGTCCTTGTTTTAAATGTGAGTGGCAAAGAGCTCATTATCATCCAAATGTAGACATGCATTGTTTTTCTATGACCAATTGAGAACTGTAAACATAATATTGACATATTATCATCTTAAAGTTGATATAATGAATATGTTAGCATACAGTTTCACATATACACATCACAGCTGAATAGCAGACACGGAGCAACATTACCATTCTTTAGCCGATAGATTTTTGCATCTAGCTGGATGATAGCTAGATGCTAACTTTGGCTATGTACACACTGCAAGCCTTACTGCACAATTCTGATGTATTGCTTTGATCTGATTATTTTTGCTTGGCTGTTCACATTGTTTTTTAAATGTGACCAATATCACATTTTGTGTTAACTGGTCACGGAACTGAGAAGAGAACAATAACTTAATAGTAAACAAACCAGTAAAGTAATATCTTTGCTAATGTAAACTTATACATGATGAATGGTAATGAAGAGAAGTTTTATGGGGTGAGCAGCACTAGTGGTCGAACGTGCATGTACTGTAACGTGTCACGGAGAAACTGAAGCCATATTTAAAAGAAGTTTAAAAACTAAGAAGGTTCAATAGATTTACATGGAAACAACTCAAAGTAACCAATGTTTTATTAATATGATAAAAATACTACTATCTTGTGTTCATTATTAACTACTACATTATTTTTCAGAGATTTAGAGTAGGCTTCAATTAAGATTCATTGATATCATACTTAACATGTTCAGACGGCTGACTGCACACAGAATTAATGACTGTTACCTGACCTCTGTAAAGCAACACATACTGTAGCTAACTAACTCTCTGCGTGGGAAAGTTTCAGCTGTACTGAACAAATTGAACAGCGACCTCACAGATGGTTAACAATGAACAGGCATATTACAATCACTGATGAAAAGTGACATTTGCTATTTTGGAACATAGAACAGTAAAGTGAACTACTCACAAAACGTAACTAATCAGTCCAGGACTATGCATGATAGGAAATGTGGGCTGGTCTGTGCTCAAAAGAAGAAGTATTTCCATTTGTGGCAGAGTGACAGACAGGGCATCCAATCAGCAACGAGGAATCATTGTCCAGTACGTCCCTCCCTTTGCTAGTTTGAGTTAATGTCGCGTTTTGTGAAATGTATTTGTGTTTTGAACTTCAACTGAAATTCAACTCAACTCATGATAATCTGATTAGATTTTCCACTCTGACAAATGTGCACTGGGAAAACACTTCAAGCCGAATAAGAAAATAGTACACTCTTACTGGTACAGTTTGTCTTCTGTAGTTCAGCTAAACTGGGGGCGGATGTGTGGGCCTCTTCAGCCTCACAGACTGTAAGGACACACTAATTATCTCCTCCAGGCAACATTATACTGTATCGTTAGACCACTGAGGAGCTGCATGGACTCTCTCTTACTCAGTCCCACTCATTCCCTCCTTCACACTCTGACATTATCCTCTCTCTCCTCCTCACTGAGGTCTCTTCCTTCCCTCTCTTTTATTCACTTTCCCCGTTGCCTCCCCCTCTTTTAATAGATACCATTATAGGGAGGATGCGTCTTCACTAAAGAGGAATCCATCCTTTAACACAGTGCCTTCTTAAAGGATTACAGTGATGCATGAGCATGCCCAGACATCAAAACAGCTTTACGCTTCATCTCCATAAGCGATAAACCATTTCTATGCCATAAAAGCTGAAACCCTGCACCTATATTGTTTGGGGGAGTTACTATAAACACCTCATAAACAAGTCTCATGGCCTCTCATAACATCAAAGGTCCTGTAAACCTAACACATCCAATGAACCGGGAGTATGCACAATAATAAACACACACACATTTGTGCAACAACGCAGCACTAAACACCGACTGAATGATTAAAGCCAGCGAGGCACTCTAGGGCCTTGAAGGCAGTGGAAATGATGCAGAATCAAACTTTGAGCACGCCTCATTGCCTCACGCATCTGCTGAGGAACTGCTGAGACTTAATTGAAGGGGACACTTTGTTAACACTGTTGCCAGGTGACCACAGAAGCCTAATTGAAGGGCAACGCTCCATTGGATCTGTGCCTGTCTGTCAAACAGGTGCATTAGCAAGAGCTTAACTTTTTATCTTTGTTGGCAGTGGAATGTGTTGAGTGTAAGAGTGAAGAAGTGTAGGAGGAAAAGAGAAAATGGAGGGGTGGAGGGTAGGAAAAGTAGAAACAGTTAGAAGAAATGGAGTGTGACTGCTACTTGGAGAGGTCCCAGTTCAACTCCTGCCCTGCAATGGTGCCCTTGAGCATCACCCTTCCCCCCCTCACTCCCATTGCTCCTCAGGCGCTGTCCTATGAGCTGCCCACTGCTCCTAGAACTAGACTCCTGGTACTAGGATGGGTTAAAAGCAGAGAATACATTTCACTTTGTGTGCTGTGTGCTGTGTGCTCTGCATGTGTGACCATTAAAAGAGGGTTTCATCCCTCCAAATCTTAAATCTTAAAGATAAGGGGTGCAGAAAGAGGAAGAAAGGGCATGAGAGAGGAGGCTTAATGGTCCATGGAAGACAAGGAAGACAGATGTCCTTTGGGATCTGATTATCAGATTAAGCAGCAAATGCTACATCAGCAATATTTCAGCATGACATGAAAGCTCTCCTGGCAGGAAAAAAACCCAATCTCCTTTTTCTAATTGGATAAAGCTATGCTCAGCAAGAAAACTCAGAATGGAATCAAATTATATTTTCATTCACCATTCAATTTCACAAAAAGGTTGTCATATATGTAGGATAAGATCCTGTGGTTCATATATAGGGTATCTCATTATACATTATATTAACATTTTAATTTTAATTCTGTGTTTAAAGCAGATACAAAAGTATTAGTTATCATTGCATCAGTATTTATTTTTTTCACTCCTCCCCTGTCCTCCGCTCCCCTGTTCCCGACCCCTGCATTAGGCAAATATAACTGCAGCTTGATGAATCCTGAGGCAGGTATGTATTTGACTATCAAGTGGATTCCTACAAACAATATGAGATATTGAAATGTGGATATAAAGGCTTTTACTAATGAGCTTTTACTGACTAATGATTGAAAACATTCTATTATGTATAAATGTGGGCCTTGACAGATTCTTATTCTAAAACAAACAGAATCCAGTTGCCTGGAGAACAAATAAAAGCATCAAATATCCCCACCAGGCTGTGAAAGATCTGCCGAGTCGGTCACTGTTTTTGACTCCTCAATACACACCAGGAGAACAAACCTGACAAACATCTGAAGCAGTCTAAGAAGTCATCGCTGAGAAACTCTTGGATCTGTAAACAGGTAAATGGCTCTCAAAAGGTCAGCAGAGGTGTGGTATTGACTTTGTCAAATATGATTCAGAAGAATGGGCTTGATGAGGATCTCTCGGGAGACACCATGCAGGCTATTAAAAGCCCCTCGCTCTGCTGCTGAGTGTGCTACGCCCACGCTGCTGCCTTCCAAACATGGCTTTTTCTCCCAATTGTAAGGAACTACAGAGAAGCATGAAAAGAAGCTGCTGTGAATTGTGCAGATTATGAAAGATCCTTTTCCCTGCCCAGAAAGTTCTTAGTGTTGTAACAACCCTAACTTTCTGCCAAGTCCGGGCCGCCTGTTGGTGAGGTATTGGGGAAGTTTGAAGCCTTTTAGGACTCCTAGACAAGTTTTTATATTTTTTGAGATATGAGTCAGGACACTTTGATCAATTGCTTGAAACCAGAACTGACCTCAAATACTGTACTCTGCTATGTGTCATTGACGTCAACCCATCAGACCAAAAGCAGTGAATTACACCATCATTCTTGTGTGAGCATCCATAAAACATGCAGCAACATGATTCTGGACAACTCAGCCTCACAATGTGTGCTACATAGACTTCATTTCCATTCCAAGTTTTTTCTTGTGCAATGCGAGGGTCTAAGGACAGAGGGTGTCATGAATGCTGTACAGTCTGTAAATTTAATTTGATTTGATTTCAGTTATTGGCCTAACACTGATCCTTAAAGGTTATTATAAAGGATAGGATTTATTGAAGGAAGGTGCAAACTGCAATGGAATATGATTGAAGTCCTGACTCTTCCCATGGGCTAGCCTGCTCCACTAGCATTTAGTGTTTGTGCCAACCTATTGAATATTAGTCAAATATCCACATTCATTTTAGCTCTGTTTTGGTCTTCACCAGTTGCCAATATATAAAAAAAATATATCTGGCTCTTTAAATGCTCCACTGCCACACAGATAGTGTACAGTGGGTTTACCTGCCTGTCACTACTACACAGTCATCTGATGATTCTAAACAGTGGACATTTCTGTTGTTCATTTTGTCAAGTGGGAGATTCTGTAGTTTCCAATATCCCAGAATTTCAGGCTGACACAAACAGTATATTCTCTCTTGGCTGCTTGTAATTATGGTCTGTACAATATGATGTGAAAACAGCAGAGTCACTATGATATGCAACAACGCCCTCTTCTAATGTCATCTTTAAAACGTATTAACTGTATCTAACAGCATATACGATGTTCTGTTGTTTGTTTCAGCCATGTTGTGGGCTTGTGGGAAACAAAAAGGATGTACCCTCCTTATCTGGACATTGAGTGGATCATACTTTATTGAAAGAACCACACTGTGAACACTAGTGAACGAGTTTATGTTCCAAGACTGGATTCTTTTCAAATGTATGCTATTACAAATATCAATATTATTTTGAATGAAGTTTTCATATTTCTGGGGAAAAAAACACTAAAGTTCCCCTATCTCTTTGACTTACCATTTAAGAAACAACTTAACATTTTGAGTTAACCAGTCTTAGCTTTCTTGGCATAGATTATGTTCTCTCCTAATATCTCTCTTATCCCCACTGAGAAACTTCTGATCAGCGAGCCATCAGGACTTTCAGTGGCTGGCTGGTCGTGTCCAGATGATCCTTTGAATACATAAGAGAACGCTTTTTTGCTTGCATTTGGCTCTGTGTGATCTAACTTGTGTGTTAGGGTAAATCTGCAAAGAATAAATCTGAAGAAGATAGGCTAATGTTTTCATCTTGACTACTGTTTGTAGTTTTTATTTTCAAGGTGACTTCTTTAAACATCAACAAATCACTTAATCATTTGTACGTCAGTACACTGCATTACATTTTGGCTTAAACACATCTTTCAGTATCATTTCAGCCCCAGTGCTCCGTGGAAGATGTCAGAGATGATGGATACCTTTCATGAGTAAACAGACCCAACGAAGAAAAGTACACAGCTACAGCGCTATTTACTGGTGTATTCAAAGCCTGGCAAAAAGAAGAAACAAATTAAGAAAAATCATATTAACAGGTTTGTCAAGCACCGAGCAGTGGGATATATTACAGCTAGAAGCAGTTTTAAAACAAGTTGGGGCCCTGCCAAGAAAGTCTCTAAGCAATACATTGCGCAATATGGATTGGGGAATGCATTCTGCTCTCACTGGCATGGGTCTCTCTGACAATATTAAATATTGCACAGATATAACCAAGTTCAGGGAAATCAAGTTCAGGATCATGTCTACGGGGCTTAAATGAAACTACAAACTTTAAACAAACAGTGATGTGAAATTCACAAAATTTTTACCTCCATTAGTTTCTTCCATTTAATGCAGCTAATATGGGATTGTATTATTCTGATGTTATTGACAACAAAACTTTAGCCTATAGGGTATTTCTCACCAAAGCTGAATTGCACTCACTAAGGTGCAATTTATTAATGAAAGCAATGGATGGAAGCAATTAAGTGTCTATTGTAGACTAGCTGATCAAATTAATGCAATTTATATTGTCCTTTTCCATAGTCTGGTTCATTACTATGGTCAAATCACACACTGAAGTTACTCTACCGAAGAGTGCAACACTGCCACCATACGGACACATGTGGAAACAATCATTTTCCAACTCATATTTATGACTATAACACTTATTGGCTAATATAATTTATGTTAACAGGCACACAGTTCAGACAAAAATAAGTGAGGTGCTCGAGGTCAACACAATATAGCTATTTAATAAAGTGTACAAAACAAATCAATGAAAAGTGAATAATCAGTAACATCAGTTATGTGTGCGAGTGCCGGCTGAGAGGGAAATAGTATAAAAATGTTGCATGTTAAAAGAAAAGACCAAGAAAAAATCCAAGTGGGAACTGTGAGAGAGATAAGGGCTGACTGAACTGCTAGCTCACCAGCTCACTATGTATGGAACACTGCCAGCCCACTTCCTGTAATGGGGGAGAAAATACAAGCAGGCCAGGTACACAGGAACAGGTACAATATAATATCCTAAATGTTTTATTAAAAAAGCAATTAAACCAGTCTCAAATACTTGTATTAAAGGGAACGCTAAATAAGTCAATAAGGGGAACTAATGATAACCCTTTTAGTTTACAGAAAGAGGACCCATATTTCGGTTACACAGTGTTTGTGGTACTTCCTGTTGGGGGTTTTTCGCTAGTTTATTCAACACTCTTGGTCATGTTTCGGAATGTATTTGCCAGATTGGTGACGGAAAAGGTTCGTGTTCACCGCTACGTGAAGAATGCGCCTTTTATTCAGAGGGCAATACCCGTCTCTGTGTCGGTCAGGAGCTTTGTGGATGTGAAGGACGAAGTGCAGCAGCAATTTGACACTTCCCTGCTTGAGTTCCTGGTATGTCCGCTGTCCAAGAAGCCACTAAGGTGAGACGGTTACGGGGAAAAACTAAACGTAATTTAGGTAGGAATGGGACTTTCTTTGTAATGTGTCATCAAAGCGTCGTACTCAGTCGCAGTAAACACAGTGACATATAGGGGTTTGTAAGACTTACATCAGCCGAATAACTACACTTCTCTGTTATTAATAATTGTAGTCTCCTATCAGTGTAATACAAGTTCAAGACGCCCCCATTTTATTAATGTAGATGGTATTGTTCTATACGCTAATGTAAAAACAAAAAAGCATGCATTGTCCAAAAGCCTACATAGAAATATTTTTGTTGACATGAAATAGATAGTGTGCAAACACGTGACAAAACGTACGTATGCGTGCGACGCCATGCTGGATGATATACAAATCGACAATGGCGTCTAAAGCGAACAACAACAGCAATACAACTCGGACTTCTTCAAAGTATTCTGACTCTCTGGAGTCCTCCGCAATGGCAAGATTCAGAGGAAAAAGTCCAAATTTGCGGCCGTGACCCGTACACGCTAAAGCCGTCGGATTATATTGAGGATTTAGATTCATTACCGCCGATTGAATATCCGGATATTGTGAACTACCTTGTGCTACAAACGTCGTGGCAACCAACGCACAAATGAAGGCATACAAGAGCTTAGATGCTTATAATTTCTTTGTTTCTGGCTGGGTTGGTAGTCTTCTTACCAAACCAGTGAAAGATGACAGGGTGCTCGTCCATGCCCGTGTAAATCACTCTCAAAGAGCTCGAGATACACCGCTCAAGCCGTGGTTTGTGAGTGAGAAGAGCGGCGATGTTATCCTCGCACACTGTGATTGTATGGCTGGATTAAGCGAAGCATGTTCTCACATTGGTGCTTTGCTTTTCGCAAGTGAAGTAGTCTCAAGAATAAGCAAAACAAAAACATGCACAGAAGAAAAGAGCAAATGCCATCACATGTAAAGAAAGTGCCTTATTTACCAGTCAGCGATATTGAGAAGTAAGGTCTTACAGTGTTCGGGTATATCATAAGCACAAATGTTTAACGTAAACATTGAAAACATAGCTTTAGCTCTTACCAGATATAAAGTGGATGCCACACACACACGGGTGAATTGTGCTTTTTCTTCTGTTAAATCCTCACGAGTTATGTTGCTAAACCAGTTTACGGCGTTCGGTAGACAGCAGTTCATCCCTCTTTTGTGGATCGTTGTTTTTGACGATTTTAGGAAATCTAAAGAACCGTTTCTCTGGGACACGATGACCACAATTGTACACTGCGCACACGGTTGGCATTTTTATTTCAATCTTAAACGTTTAAATACAAAGAAAATTACGAAGCGTTGCAGCAACTCCCACGCTAACGGGCGCCGTTTTGGTTTTGTATATCATCCAACATGGCTGATTTACGGGTTGGGGCGTAAGCGTGACGTCACATGCACACGATCTATATTAATATACCTTATTTGTGTAGTTTAGGCCCATGTGTTTAACTTCATGGTTGATGTAACATTACATGAGTCACAATGTAATTTGATTGGGAAATTATGTTGATTAAATTAGCCTATTACATTATTACTGGTATCAGGAGGAAATATTATCGTATGATTATGTTTTTCCAGTACGCTACATCATAGCATAACCTAACCTGATTTTCATTGCAATGTCTACTACAGTACATGAATGAAGCAGGTCTTAGTCATGTTGCAATATTGTGGGCTATTTATAAGTAACGGACATGAAAATATGTTACACTATCTAAATGGGATCGCCACTTTTTGTGACCACAGGTATCAGGATTCATTATGTAACCATGGCGAGTATTGCAGCATTCAGGTGTTGGAAAGAGAAAGAGAAAATGGAAAGATGAGTCCATTTGCTATAATGTGAAACACCTTTCTCCTCAACTTTCATGTAGTAATTGTTACACACTGAATCTGTAAGAGATCATTATTGAGAGTGGTTTGATTCATAGAATAATTATGTTGCTTTTGTCCCTCCAGGTACGAGGCTAAGACCAATGAGCTGATCAACGAGGAGCTTGGTATTGCCTACCCTATCGTTGACGGCATCCCCAACATGATCCCTCAGGAAGCCAGACTCGTACAGAAAGACGCAGATACCTCAATCACACCAACACAAGGGTAGAAACTCCATCACAACACCTTCGGCTGACCCAAGCAAACAGACTTTAAACATTGTTGTGTTTTAAAGGCTGTTGGACTGAATGACACAATACTTCTGTAACACTGCAACTGGATCATGCTCTGCTCAAATGTCATATTGTATTGTGAAAAAATGAGATATTGTACTGCATTCTAGCCTGGCAAAAACTACATGAAATATATCACTTCAGGTGCCCTGTATCAGAAACAGTCTGCAAGTATGTTCTCCCTGTCCATGATGGTGGGGCTGGTCCCAATAGTGTCTCTCTTCGGTTTGTTCTACTCTGCTGCAGTAGATGAGAACTTCCCTCAAGGCTGCACCAGCAGTAACAGCCTGTGTTTCTACAGCCTGCTGCTGCCGGTCACTATCCCCGTCTACGTATTCTTCCACCTCTGGAGCTGGATGGGGATCAAGCTTTTTAGACACAACTAGGCTTTTCTGCTGTGTGTAATAACTGGCACCAATATAAAGATTGTTTTCCACTTTTAGTATAATGGTCATATGCTTGCAGCTAGTGTTAATTCTGAACCTTAATGCAGTTCACATTGTTTGAACAGAAAGGTTAACTATTTATGTATGTCATGTAACAAATAGAGGTGAAATGAATAAAGAATAGTACACAACTTTAATATTGAAACTTCACTGTATAACATGGAAAAAAAACACAACTCGAAGACAGTATATATCTTACCGGCGTACACACGTACTTGATTAATGAAAACATTCTTGGCAAATGCTTTCGCTTTTGTCCGTCTTACGCTGGTCCAAGATTGTACAGTAAGAAAACCACTGGTTTTACACAATAAATAAACTTTAATTGATAAAAGACTTGCTTTCATACATAACCGACAATGAACAAAACTATGAACTACAATTTGTAGTTTCCTGAAAACATTCAAAAAGGTGTTCGTAAAACCGATATTTGAGGGAGTATCATACACTTTCACTTAAAACCATTTAGCAACAATTATAGGAAATTCTTAACTTGAAAATTCAAACAATGGAAAGCATGAAGTCCTCATTAATATATGAGGATCATATATATTAATCATATATTAAATATGATAAGGATTATGGGATTTTTCTCAAATTCATTTTGATGACTGAATCTTTTCTTTTTATGTTTTTAATAACATCCATCATGACAACTTGAACTTTCTACTCGGTATTACAAAGGTATTGACTGCCCTTGTGTTAAGATCACACCTTTCTACTCAAAGCGTGCTACCGCTCAAGGACAAGGTTCAGCTTGAGTTTTAGCATCAAGAGTTTAATTTGAATGTAACTGTTAATCTAATACATGGCTACTCTTTAACCCATGCCACTTAAATACTGTTCCAGACATTAAAGGGCTCCTAGCAATAAAACGAAGAATGTGGCAGCTACTGACTGTCAGGAAACCTTCATTTCCTTTTTTTTATATGACCTCAGTGGCACTTCCTGCTTTTCACCTCTCTGCTTTGAGCAAATTTCATCAGTGGAGACTCTGGTCTGGGTGACTGTCCCTCTCCTTTTGTCTTGAAAAAGAAGGACTCATTAAGTTTCATCTGGACTGCCTTCACCTGAAGTAAAAAAAAGAAGTAATTTTGTTACAGTGGCATACACTTCAATAACTTTTTCTGCATATTTTTCTGACTGACAAAAAAACAACCTGTTAGCATTGATTAGCAGACACAGAAGTTTAAAGGATACGGGAAAAGAAACCTACCCTGTCTGTGGCTCTGAAACCATGGGCCAGTTTTTTTAAGCATTGTTCCATGGGGGTCCTACATAGTTTTAGGCTCAGTGGTTTGTCTGATATAAGTGTAATGTTTGACAGACTATAATATTTGTATATATTTATTTTTATCATAAAATGGATGTATAAAACTTGTTTCAGGATTGTGTCTGAGAGCAGAGGCCTTTTTTCCCATTAGTAAGTGAGGACTAACAAGAGTTACAGAAGCTTATGTTAATACTCATTTAGAAAAATAATAATCATAGATGTCATGTGTTGCACTCTAAGACTAAACACAAAATATGATGAACATTTGTGGTTGAATGACAGCAGCACCCAATTTCTGTTTTTCTTCCAACTATTTTGAGATTTAAATAATTTATTATCATTATGATAGTATTTGCATTTACCTACAGCATATTTATGAATAATCATGTAAAAGTTTTGATGCTACTATAAAAAGGAAACTTCAGGCACAATTTGTCTAACACTGCAACAGTGTGATTTCTTTGCTGTGGACTATTTTAAACTAAGGATTAAAACATGTTTGGTGGACTAGCTAGTATTTACTGTAGAGCAGAAGCATGATGTGTGGGATTGAGTGGAAATAAACTAGTGTGAATCTTCATGGTAATGATGGAACATGTCACCCAGGGCAACAGTGTGACTCATTTATGTGCTTTCAATAGTTTTTGGACAACAATAGAGCTGTGTGGCTCAGAGGAAGAAGATCATGGATACTTTGGCTTCTGATACACATACGGTACTTCTTAGTAGGATCAATTATTGTTGATTTAGGTATTTTCATGGGATTTGTTGACAATAAGAAAAATTCTGAATTCTGATAGTCTTACCCTTTCAGAGTAGTGATAAAATATTGGTTAGAATTTCTGAAATTATGCACAATGTTCCAAGTGGCTTTTAGATAACGTATGTTTTTTAAATCATAGCAGTTTATAAAAGGAGTTTGACAAATACAAATGAGGCACTAAAATTATTAAGATGCATTAAAAACAAAAGGTATATTTGGTGGCTGCGTGGACCATGGATAACTGCAGTGAAAAGTGGGTAGAATATCATTCAGTATCACCTGGTTCAGGTCTAGCTTGCCAGTGCGGCAAGGGGGCTCGTCCTCGCTGGAGGTTGTCATGTCTGCAGACTGGGGGCTCAGAGTTGTTTCACCTTTACCATGGGTGCTTATAGACCAAGGATGTAGACCAGAAGGTTTTTTCTTTACCACTTCATCTTTCATGTCTGAAGAACAAGATGGATGCAGGTTGGGCTCTTTGTGGTTGTTGCTTTTGATCTCTCCTGGTGAAGACATTGTTTTTACTGACAAACACATCCCCAGGCCTTCTCTGGCCCTCTGCGGCAGGCTCAGGTCCAAAGGTTCCAAGTCCTCATGATGTACAGTCATTCCACTTTTTTGGCAGAAGTTAAGGTAGGAGGAGAATTCAGTGGTGAAGAAGTTTTCAGTCTGTGTTGAAGTGCTTCCCATGAACCTCGGGGGAGGCACTGATAGCTCCTCTGACAGACATGAAGGAAACTGCTGGCTTGAATTAGAGGAATGTTTATTTGACTTTGCAACATCCAGGAAGGGGTTTACGTCAATTGGCTCACCCAGGTATGCATTCACCACACTGGGCGTTATATGTGCAGGGCGTGATACTTTTTTTTCCTCAGTAGGGTTTGCGTTTAACTTCATCTGTGTCTGAAAAGACAATTTTACATTCTTGGGATTCTGAAATGCTTTGTTTAACCAGTCTTCTTCCACTTCCACTTCCACTTCCTCTTCTTCTTCTTCTTCTTCTTCTTCTTCTTCTTCTTCTTCTTCTTCTTCTTCTGTGAGAAGTACCTCTACTGTTTTTGGCTTCTGCACATACATGTTTGTCTTTCTGTAATGCTGATGCAAATGTGAGTCTTGAGGACATTTGTATGATCCTTCAAGATGCTGTTTTATCCATGGCATAGATGTATGCAGCTTGTCTCTAGGTGTAAACATTTGAGGACTTGCAGTAACAGCTTTGTCACTGGTTTCACCACTGGAAAGTTCCGAGGGCGATGTTCTGAATGTCTTCTGGGTAATGAACAGGTCCTGGCTGTTTACATCCTCACTGGTGCATTGAGATTCATTGGCAGGTGTTTGAGCCTGGCTGTGCCCTGTCACTGTAGCCTGTGAACAGCTCTCACTGCTCTCTTTGGTAGACTGCTCAGACAAAGAGACAGATTTGGGACGTTTGACACAGATGTAGCGTGGTGTTAAGTCAAACGCCACTTTCTTTTTTCTTTTTCTTTTCTTCTTGCAGTCCCGGTCAGATTTGAGCTTCTCACTACTGTGTGGATTCAATGGTTCAGGTTTCACAGTAGGTTTTGCTTTAGCACTACTGCCCTGTGTTAATAATAAACTGTCTTCAAATTCCAAGGCCAATCTGTTTTTCTTTTTCTTCTTTTCTTTTTTCTTTTCTTTCCTTCTCTCCATTGCTTCTTCGAATATGAATTTTGAGTTTTTCTTTTTCTTTTTGTTCTGGATGTTATCATCTGTTTTCATGTTAATGTTGTTTTTGCATTTTAGCCTTTTTTTGTCTTTTTTGGAGTCCTTTTTTCTTTTTCCTTTTCTAGGTGTCAAAGTCCAAGACTCCCAAAAGAAGTTTGTCTCCTCACAATCACTCATGAGTCTGTTCAACAGAAAGAGGAAAGTGCAGTTTTTACTACATACATTTAAAGCAGCGTTGAATACTATATAATAATAATAATAATAATAATAATAATAATAATAATAATAATAATAATAATAGAGGTTCTGACACTGGCAAACGCTAACTTAAATGAAAGATAACAGAGGGTTATGCTATATTCAAATGCAATGTATATTACTACATTAACAACTACTTAACAACTACTTAATGTTGTTATTACTGAATACAGAATGGAGTCCAAACTGATAGAAGAGTAAAACACATTTAAATATATGCAGTGTTTCAGTAACAGACATTGGCAGAAAATAATAGTAATAATAATCTATTATTTATTTTTTGTTATTTTCCAAACATAATTCCAAACATTCACTGACTCCAGCTTCTCAAATGTGACGATTTCATGATTTGTGTCTTTCTATGTCTATCTTTGGTTCTGGACTGAAAACAAGCAAGTTGAAAGGGTTGTGTGATTTATATATTTTTCTATATTTTATAAACTCAACGTTTTATTGATGATTCAAGAAAATGATCAGCAGATTAATTGACACAAATTGTTAGTTGCAGCCCTAATGTATTTCTCTCATTTGTTTTTTCCCCAAACTACATTTCATGTATGTGTATCAATAAAATCCTTTATTAATAGTTTGAGACGTGTTATTGAGAGTTTGTCTTGCTCCCTTATAAGGTTTTAAATAGGACTATTTTGTTCTATCAAGTTTATGGTTTAACATCAAGTCCAGGCACGAGGTGACAGACATGAAGAATTAACTGCTTCTGTAAAGATAAACTCAGTCAATTACTAACCGCTATATATTAATAGGACAGTCAGTATAAATCAGTATATCGTATTCCCCTGAGAAAATATTAATCCATTTGTATAATACCATTAACAGCTCAAGTGGATTTAAACAGTATAGTCTTTTTGAACTGACGTAACTGTTTTAGCGCTTCCTAAATGATGTGCCACAATTTACTTGGTAAAAGTTCAATTCGTATATCTGTAGTATGTTATTACACTTTATACAGCGTGAAAACTGTAATTGCTAGTTAACATGGGAATCTGATAGCATTTCGATTTAGGATGTGTTAACATACAAATGGAGTGTGATTGTGTGAAACAATATAGGCTAACTGTATCAAGTTGACGAAGTGATACTACTTGGGAAAACGACAGCATTGATTTACTACTTACATTTCCAACAGTTTTTACAGTTAAGTCTAGTTAATCAAAACAGTACAATCAAAAATAGTACAAATAGTCACAATTCCGAAAACACGATGGCTTTAGCAAAACCAGACGGAAAACCTGACAGGTTTAGCATAACTTTCTGTCGTTTTGACCGTATATTTTCGCGGGTCAAAATGTTCATTACTTTTACCAAACGAGTAATGTTGACCCATGTATACCCTGTAACATAAAATGTCATTGTAATATAAAAGTTCTTAGCAAAAACTTAATAATTACCTCAGAACGCAGATTCAACTCCAGCCGGCAAATTCAACTTCAAAGAAACCTTCTCTGCTGCTTAGAGTACTTCAAGTGCTTCTAGTAAGGCCCGATTTCTACATCCAGATAGAAAATGGATAACTCCTAGAAAGAAGTATGTACACATTTTGAGAAGTTTTAAAACTACAGCGTAACTATGGGGGTAGACACGCAAGACAATGCAATGTAATTTACATTGCATTGTTTTGCGTGTCTACCCCCATAATTTTTGTAAATAGCTTATGTCAGCATAATATGCTAAAACCCGTTGCTGACATAAGCTATTTTCAAAAATGTCTTCTAGGAATACAAATGTTTGCTTTTTGGGAGTTTTTCTTTTCTTTGGGTCTAAGGGCAGATGGTATGTATGCTGTACAGTCCCTCAGTCTATTTTAATTTGTGATATTGGACTATATAAATACAATTTGATTTGATTTTATGATTTATGATCAAGTTTTTTGATAATGTATTCCATGCTCCTCATCTCGTAAATGTCACACCTCACCAACTCGGGTGTCAGATAAATCCTAGCAGTCATTATACTTCTATTAGTCATATAATTATTTGGTGGGAAATTCTGGTACTTGTGTCTACAATATTTTCGATAGTACATGAATGCAGCATTGGACGCCCTCCAGCCTGCAGTATGGATTTTAAATATCTTCTCACATTTCACACTGAAGACAGTCCGTTCTAATGTTACCTAAAGTCACTGTTCTGTATTAAATGTGATTCTTATGAGAGTGTTGAGGAATGAGACTTCTCTCTTCATGGAGTGTGTCCCCCGGCAGTCTAAGCCTATAGCAGCATAACTAGGGGCTGATCCAAGGCAAACCTGAGCAAACCCTAACTATAAGCTTTATCAAAAAGGAAAGTCTTTAGCCTGCTCTTAAATGTGGAGAGGGTGTCTGCCTCCCGAACACAAACTGGTAGCTGGTTCCACTGGAGAGGAGCTTGATAGCTGAAGGCTCTGGCTCCCATTGTACTCTTAGAGACTCTAGGAACTACAAGTAACTCTGCAGTCTGGGGACAACCCATCTGATTACCCATAAAAGCCCCAACTCCTCAAACTAACTAACAAAGGTAAGAATGTTCTTGTAAGCAGATGGTCCAGAAAAAGTACAGATAGAGGTTTTGTTGGGGTAGAATTGGGTCATAGTACTACTTAGGAGAAACTGCCAGCCAGACTATATAATGTAAACTTGATGGTCCGTGATTGACCTGTAATGTAAGGTACATTTCTTTCCAATGACCCTCAAAATAGCAATAGAAATCCCAGATTTGTGTGGAAAACATTTTGAAAAGGTTGTTTTTCTGACTGAATGTTTGGAGGTGTCTGGTTGTTCAGAGCAATATTGCTGTTAGTGTTACTCAACATCGAGTTGTTCAGTTGTCATCAGAATCAGAAATCCTTTATTTGTCCCACGACGGGGAAATTTACATTGTTACAGCAAAGAGCAAGAGAGTAAAGTGGCGAGTACACAATTAAATAGAATAAATATACGTAACAGTAATATAAGTACAGAGTCATTTTCTAAATAAGTCTCTGCTGGCCAGAATGTACAGTATAAAATCATGTTTTTCTTGTAGACACTATGGCAGATATATTGTTATATGTTATATCCCATATATTTATTTCTGATTTCATTTTAATAAGCGGTCACTTCCTATAATTTAGTACATTCCGGCTTGTTATATGCCCTCTAAATGTAACGTAATACAGATTTCACACGAATGATTCCATCAGTTTATCCACTCACAAGTTTTGACACTGATTTACATTACGTCAGCGTATATTTACAGTAGCTGGTGGTAAATGGCGTCATCTAGTGGTTGTATTGTGAACAGTTTGTGAAACATGAACTCTCTTAACCTCTTACCGTGTGCGGGTCTTAAAGATTTATTTTTGAAACTTTCAACCACACACACA